>NC_141879.1:119030075-119333106 GCF_056163025.1 Triticum urartu
ATTGGTCATGGTGGATAAATTCACCAAATGGATAGAGGCCAAACCAGTTAAAACGGCCGAATTCGGACCAGTGATAGATTTCATATCTGGGGTTGTACACTGCTACGGTGTCCCCCACAGTATTATCACCGATAACGACTCGAACTTTACAACCAATGAGGTAAAAACTTGGTGCGGAAACATGGGCATTAAGCTCGATTATGCATCCGTCTATCACCCTCAAACTAACGATCAAGTCGAACGAGCAAATGGTCTTATAATGAGCGGCATTAAACCTAGACTAGTGCGGTCCTTGAAGGAATCAGATACGCACTGGGTCAAGGAGCTCGACTCCGTACTATGGGGGCTGCGGACCACGCCAAATCGCACTACCGGATACACACCTTTCTTTATGGTGTACGGCGCAGAGGCGGTACTGCCCTACGATATCATTCATGACTCACCTCGCGTGCGCATGTACGAAGAGAAAGAAGCCGAGCTAGATCGGCAGGACAGTTTGGACGCCCTGGAGGAGGAGCGTGACGTGGAAAAAGCCCGATCCGCATTCTATCAACAACAGGCTCGACGATATCAAAGCAGAGAAGTACGGGCCAAAACTTATAATGTTGGCAAACTCGTTCTACGCCTACCAGAGAAGAAAAAGGACAAGCTCAAACCCAAATGGGAAGGTCCCTTTGTTATTGAAAAAGTTCTGACCGGTGGAGCATACCGTCTGCGGGATGCATCGGATAATCGACTCGAGCCAAACCCATGGAACGCGGCCAGACTCCGAAGGTTCTACGCCTAGCGCTGGACTCTGTGTTCGTCTCCTTACCTCCGTCATTTTTTTATATATTCGTTATCTATATTTTTCTGTCTTTCTTCCTTTTCTTCGCGGCCTTCAAAGGTTAAAATGTGTCTTGACTGCATAATTTGTACGCGCTAAGCGCGCTCATTATACCTGGGGGATTCTTATACAGAAGCTTAATATAATTATGATCCTGGATCTATGCCTGCCGCACATGTGTTATTTTTACACATGCACCTTTTCTTTGCCATTATATGCATCGATATGACTTAAGTTTTGGCCAAGCTGGGTTGCCTGGATCTTGTGTTTATGCCCTACGTTCCCGTTAATTTGGCTAGGGCATAAGGGGAGCACCTCTGCAATTGTTACTATCGGGTCAGCCGGACGTGTACCTCAGACTGGGTGAAGCGGAAAGCTAGCGTTCTTAAGGGAATATTCGGTCGGCGAACAAAGGATGACTTTTTTACTTATTAGAATACATACCCCCAGATGTTTATATCCCGCGTCTGTGTCGCAGTTTGGACATGCACATTAATGCATGCGTACCCAGGGAAAGGAACCCTTAACGGAACTATTCTCCCTGGAAGATGTTTCTTACTGTCCATGTAATATAACATAACTAGTTGGGTACTTTTCTGTTCAAGCACTTATGACCCCTACGCCTGGTTTCCACGCGTACCCTGGTTTTTATATAACTGAGCGGGTATTCGAATACACTCCGGACTGTCGGGTCCAGAGGTCGAAGAGAAAAGGTCCGCCATGACAAATGATTTACAATCCGGCTAGGGACAATATATGTCACTCGAAGTACACAGTCACTTAGACTAACTAACTTCTTCTTCTATACCATCCAACAAGCTGTCTAGACTACAATCCTGTTGGGAATACTTTGCGGCTAATTTCACCTGGTCATACACCAAGCTGACGGAGATCTCTTTCCCGTCAGGCCCTATAGGTCCGACCTCGGCCATATGGTTCGGGTCAGCCTTGGTATATCGAGTCTTCACCATGGCCCAGGCTTCCCTTGCACCTTGTCGACATGCAGATATCTTCCATAATCGGAAGCGCCGCCGCGCTCCCTTGAGTATCTCTACAAGCTCCCCCATGCCTCTTGGCAGGGAGGCAGATGGCCACAAGGCCTGGGCAAGGTCCTGCATCACCTTCTGAACTTGTTCGTGCAGTTGTGAGAGCTCTGGCAGAAGATCTCCCGCAGCCCCAGGCATCTCCTCTCTGGGACGGCCCGTCAGCATACCTACAGATATAACTCTGTTAGCTGGTTTCTTCGTCGAACTCTATAGAAGTTCGCTCAAGCACTTACTAAAAATACCGCGTCGAAGCCTCTTATTCTCCTTTACGGAGTCAGCCAGCTGGGCCCGAACATCTTTCAGTTGAACATCCAGCCGGGTATTGGCACCTTGGAGATCATTTTTCTCCTGCCTAACTTGTGTAAGCACGCACTTGCCAGCCTTCAGCTGTCGTTGAGCATGTTGCTCCTTCGGATTCACTCTGAGATCATTTGCAGAATCTATTGATTAGATTAGCATGCAAGCCAAATATTAACTGGTATATCTCGTTCTTTTTGATAGGAACAAGTGTTACCAGATAGGGCCTTCTTGGACTCCTCCATTTTGGCAACTGCGGCGTGTAGCTGGGCTTTGCACTCCTCCAGCTCTTGAGACAACTGGGTATTCTTCTCAGTAAGAACCTATGCAAATAATGATCCTTAAATTAGTTGTGCCAACTATTTCAAGTCTCAGGGGCTACTGATATATATATAATTATCATATTTTCTTACCCGTATATCCTTTACATACTGGTCCGTGGCTCTGGCAAGACCATTTTGAGCAGCTCGGATGTACGCGTCCTCTGAGTTGAAGGCATCAAACGCCTCTTCAGAAAAACCGGGGTCGCGGAGTACGGCCCGACAACGCCTGTCCTTCATGGCACTCTCCACTTCGGAATTTGTAGCGGACAGCCTATCCGCATCCTCGGCAGGAGGAATATCCGACGTTGTCCCCACATTAGCATCTGCCTCCAAGTCCGGCTCTGGAGCCCGGCTGGTGGAGGCATGGCTGGCAGGCTCTCCGGATACGGTCCAGCGAGCGTTTTTCCTGGTTTTGACCACAGACGTTAGTATATTTTAAAGACAATAACCACGGAGCAGGGTTCTTTTTCATACCTCTGCGACGGCATCTCAGTCCTGACCGCCTTCCTTTTAAGCCTACCCGGTTTCGGTGCCCCTTGTTGGTGAGTCACTGCGGGTTCGGCATGGCGTCCCGAGGGCCTTCCATGCAAGACACCATACGTGTGCGGTGGGTGAAGTGCGAAAAAGGGGATCCTTCTCGGAAGTTGGGACTCCGGCTTTACTTACATGTGATGCAGGGAGCAGTCCAGTATAATCGGCGGTGATGGCCACCAAGGCACCGTCGCGGCTTAACTGATAAAACGTCTTGTCGATGAGCTCCACAAATATGTCCGGATCTTCTTCGAGTCCGGGATCGAGGGCTCGATCAGGGTCCTCTGGCTGTGGAGATGGGCTGTGAATCTCCCTCACAGCTTTTCGTAGTTCCTGCTATGAAATAGCAAGGTAAATATTTATGACAAAGAAAGCGGGAAGGTTTGGAGTAAAAAGCAGCATCTCACCCAGTTTGGGAGGTTGTACATGGAGAATCCTGAAGGAAATATGCCCTAGGGGCAATAATAAAGTTATTATTTATTTCCTTATTTCATGATAAATGTTTATTATTCATGCTAGAATTGTATTAACCGGAAACACAATACATGTGTGAATACATAGACAAACAGAGTGTCACTAGTATGCCTCTACTTGACTAGCTCGTTAATCAAAGATGGTTATGTTTCCTAACCATGGACAAAGAGTTGTCATTTGATTAACGGGATCACATCATTAGTTGAATGATCTGATTGACATGACCCATTCCATTAGCTTAGCACCCGATCGTTTAGTATGTTGCTATTGCTTTCTTCATGACTTATACATGTTCCTATGACTATGAGATTATGCAACTCCCGTTTGCCGGAGGAACACTTTGTGTGCTACCAAACGTCACAACGTAACTGGGTGATTATAAAGGAGCTCTACAGGTGTCTCCAAAGGTACATGTTGGGTTGGCGTATTTCGAGATTAGGATTTGTCACTCCGATTGTCGGAGAGGTATCTCTGGGCCCTCTCGGTAATACACATCACTGAAGCCTTGCAAGCATTGCAACTAATGAGTTAGTTGCGGGATGATGTATTACGGAACGAGTAAAGAGACTTGCCGGTAACGAGATTGAACTAGGTATGGGATACCGACGATCGAATCTCGGGCAAGTAACATACCGGTGACAAAGGGAACAACGTATGTTGTTATGCGGTCTGACCGATAAAAGATCTTCATAGAATATGTAGGAGCCAATATGAGCATCCAGGTTCCGCTATTGGTTATTGACCGGAGATGTGTCTCGGTCATGTCTACATTGTTCTCGAACCCGTAGGGTCCGCACGCTTAAGGTTACGATGACAGTTATATTATGAGTTTATACATTTTGATGTACCGAAGTTAGTTCGGAGTCCCGGATGAGATCACGGACATAACGAGGAGTCTCGAAATGGTTGAGACATGAAGATTGATATATTGGACGGATATATTCGGACACCGGAAGTGTTCCGGGGAAGTTTCGGATAAAACCGGAGCACCGGGGGGTTACCGGAACCCCTCGGGGGTTAATGGGCCTCATGGGCCTAAAGTGGAGAAGAGGAGGGGCTGCCAGGGCAGGCCGCGCGCCCCCTCTCCCCCTAGTCCGAATTGGACAAGGAGGGAGGGGCGGCGCCCCCCCCTTTTCCTTCTCTCCTTCCCCCTCTCCTACTTAGACAAGGAAAGGGAGGGGAGTCCTACTCTCGGTAGGAGTAGGACTCCTCCTGCGCGCCTCCTACTAGGGCCGGCCGCACCCCCCTTGGATCCTTTATATACGGAGGCAAGGGGCACCCCTAGACACACAAGTTGATCCACGTGATCATATTCTTAGCTGTGTGCGGTGCCCCCTTCCACCATAGTCCTCGATAATATTGTAGCGGTGCTTAGGCGAAGCCCTGCGACGGTAGAACATCAAGATCGTCACCATGCCGTCGTGATGACGGAACTCTTCCCCGACAGTTTGCTGGATCGGAGTCCGGGGATCGTCATCGAGCTGAACGTGTGCTAGAACTCGGAGGTGCCGTAGTTTCGGTGCTTGATCGGTCGGGCCGTGGAGACGTACGACTACATCAACCAAGTTAACGCTTCCGTTGTCGATCTACAAGGGTACATAGATCACACTCTCCCCCTCTTGTTGCTGTGCATCACCATGATCTTGCGTGTGCGTAGGAATTTTTTTGAAATTACTACGAAACCCAACAGTGGCATCCGAGCCTAGGTTTTATGTGTTGATGTTATATGCATGAGTAGAACACAAGTGAGTTGTGGGCGATATAAGTCATACTGCTTACCAGCATGTCATACTTTGGTTCGGCGGTATTGTTGGATGAAGTGGCCCGGACCGACATTACGCGTACGCTTACGCGAGACCGGTTCTCTCGACATGCTTTGCACAAAGGTGGCTAGCGGGTGACAGTTTCTCCAACTTTAGTTGAACCGAGTGTGGCTACGCCCGGTCCTTGCGAAGGTTAAAATAACACCAACTTGACAAACTATCATTGTGGTTTTGATGCGTAGGTAAGATTGGTTCTTGCTTAAGCCCGTAGCAGCCACGTAAAACTTGCAACCACAAAGTAGAGGACGTCTAACTTGTTTTTGCAGGGCATGTTGTGATGTGATATGGTCAAGACATGATGCTAAATTTTATTGTATGAGATGATCATGTTTTGTAACCGAGTTATCGGCAACTGGCAGGAGCCATATGGTTGTCGCTTTATTGTATGCAATGCAATCGCGTTGTAATGCTTTACTTTATCACTAAGCGGTAGCGATAGTCGTGGAAGCATGAGATTGGCGAGACGACAACGATGCTACGATGGAGATCAAGGTGTCACGCCGGTGACGATGGTGATCACGACGGTGCTTTGAGGATGGAGATCACAAGCACAAGATGATGATGGCCATATCATATCACTTATATTGATTGCATGTGATGTTTATCTTTTATGCATCTTATCTTGCTTTGATTGACGGTAGCATTATAAGATGATCTCTCACTAATTATCAAGAAGTGTTCTCCCTGAGCATGCACCGTTGCGAAAGTTCTTCGTGCTGAGACACCACGTGATGATCGTGTGTGATAGGCTCTACGTTCAAATACAACGGGTGCAAAACAGTTGCACACGCGGAATACTCAGGTTATACTTGACGAGCCAAGCATATATAGATATGGCCTCGGAACACGGAGACCGAAAGGTCGAGCGTGAATCATATAGTAGATATGATCAACATAGTGATGTTCACCAATGAAACTACTCCATCTCACGTGATGATCGGACATGGTTTAGTTGATTTGGATCACGTGATCACTTAGAGGATTAGAGGGATGTCTATCTAAGCAGGAGTTCTTAAGTAATATGATTAAATTGAACTTAAATTTATCATGAACTTAGTCCTGGTAGTATTTTGCAAATCATGTTGTAGATCAATAGCTCGCGTTGTTGCTTCCCTGTGTTTATTTTGATATGTTCCTAGAGAAAATTGTGTTGAAAAATGTTAGTAGCACAAATGCGGATTGGATCCGTAATCTGAGGTTTATCCTCATTGCTGCACATAAGAATTATGTCCTTAATGCACCGCTAGGTGACGGACCTATTGCAGGAGCAGATGCAGATGTTATGAACGTTTGGCTAGCTCAATATGATGACTATTTGATAGTTTAGTGCACCATGCTTAATGGCTTAGAATCGGGACTTCAAAGACGTTTTTGAACGTCATGGACCATATGAGATGTTCCAGGAGTTGAAGTTAATATTTCAAGCAAATACCCGAGTTGAGAGATACGAAGTCTCCAACAAGTTCTATAGCTAAAAGATGGAGGAGAATAGCTCAAGCAGTGAGCATGTGCTCAGATTGTCTGGGTACTACAATTGCTTGAATCAAGTGGGAGTTAATCTTCCAGATAAGATAGTGATTGACAGAATTCTCTAGTCACCATCACCAAGTTAGTAGAACTTCGTGATGAACTATGATATGCAAGGGATAACGGAAATGATTCCCAAGGTCTTCATAATGCTGAAATCAATGAAGGTAGACATCAAGAAAAATATCAAGTGTTGATGGTAGACAAGATCACTAGTTTCAAGAAAAGGGCAAAGGGAAGAAGGAGAACTTCAAGAAAAACGGCAAGCAAGTTGCTGCTCAAGTGAAGAAGCCCAAGTCTGGTGCTAAGCCTGAGACTAAGTGCTTCTACTGCAAAGGGATTGGTCACTGGAAGCGGAACTGGCCCAAGTATTTGGCGGATAATAAGGATGGCAAAGTGAACAAAGGTATATTTGATATACGGATTATTGATGTGTATTTTACTAGTGTTCGTAGCAACCCCCCCGGTATTTGATACTGGTTCAGTTGCTAAGATTAGTAACTCGAAATGGGAGTTGCAGAATAAACAGAGACTAGTTAAGGGTAAAGTGACGATGTGTGTTGGAAGTGGTTCCAAGATTGATATGATCATCATCGCACACTCCCTATACTTTCGGGATTAGTGTTGAACCTAAATAAGTGTTATTTGGTGTTTGCGTTGAGCATGAATATGATTTGATCATGTTTATTGTAATACGGTTATTCATTTAAGTAAGAGAATAAATTGTTGTTCTATTTACATGAATAAAACCTTATATGGTTACACACCCAATGAAAATAGTTCGTTGGATCTCGATCGTAATGATACACATAATCATAATATTGAAAACAAAAGATGCAAAGTTAGTAATGATAGTGCAACTTATTTGTGGCACTGCCGTTTAGGTCATATTGGTGTAAAGCGCATGAAGAAACTCCATGCTGATGGATTTTTGGAACCACTTGATTATGAATCACTTGGTACTTGCGAACCGTGCCTCATGGGCAAGATGACTAAAATGCCGTTCTCCGGTACTATGGAGAGAGCAACAGATTTGTTGGAAATCATACATACTGATGTATGTGGTCCGATGAATATTGAGGCTCGCGACAGGTATCATTATTTTCTGATCTTCACAGATGATTTGAGCAGATATGAGCATATCTACTTGATGAAACACAAGTCTGAAACATTTGAAAAGTTCAAAGAACTTCAGAGTGAAGTGGAGAATCATCGTAACAAAAATAAAAGTTTCTACGATATGATCGCAGAAGTAAAATATTTGAGTTACGAGTTTGGCCTTCAGTTAAAAATAATGTGAAATAGTTTCACTACTCACGCCACCTGGAACACCACAGTGTAATGGTGTGTCCGAACATCATAACTGTACTTTATTAGATATGGTGCGGTCTATGATATCTCTTACCGATCTACCACTATCGTTTTGGGGTTATGCATTAAAGACAGCTGCATTCACGTTTAAAAGGGCACCATCTAATTCCGTTGAGACGACACAATCTGAACTATGGTTTGGCAAGAAACCAAAGTTGTCGTTTCTTAAAGTTTGGGATTGTGATGCTTATATGAAAAAGTTTCATCCTGATAAGCTCAAACCCAAATCGGAGAAATATGTCTTCATAGGATACCCAAAGGAGACTATTGGGTACACCTTCTATCACAGATCCGAAGGCAAGACATTCGTTGCTAAGAATGGATCCTTTCTAGAGAGGGAGTTTTTCTCAAAAGAAGTGAGTGGGAGGAAAGTAGAAAACTTGATAAGGTAATTGTACCTTCTCCCTTATTGGAAAATAGTTCATCACAGAAATATGTTCTTGTGACTACTACACCAATTAGTGAGGAAGCTAATGATGATGATCATGTAACTTCAGATCAAGTTACTACCGAATCTCGTAGGTAAAACAGAGTGAGATCCGCACCAGAGTGGTACGGTAATCCTGTTCTGGAAGTCATGTTACTAGACCATGACGAACTTGCAAACTATGAGGAAGTGATGATGAGCCCAGATTCCGCAAAATGGCTTGAGGCCATGAAATCTGAGATGGGATCCATGTATGAGAACAAAGTATGGACTTTGGTTGACTTGCCTGATGATCGGCAAGCCATAGAAAATAAATGGATCTTCAAGAGGAAGACAGACGCTGATAGTAGTGTTACTATCTACAAAGCTAGAATTGTCGCAAAAGGTTTTCGACAAGTTCAAGGTGTTGACTACGATGAGAGTTTCTCACTCGTATCTATGCTTAAATCTGTCCGAATCATGTTAGCAATTGCCGCATTTTATGAAATCTGGCAAATGGATAACAAAACTGCAATCCTTAATGGATTTATTAAAGAAGAGTTGTATATGATGCAACCAGAAGTTTTTGTCAATCCTAAAGGTGTTAACAAAATATGCAAACTCCAGCGATCCATCTATGGACTGGTGTAAGCATCTCAGAGTTGGAATATACGCTTTGATAAGTTGATCAAAGCATATAGTTTTATACAGACTTGCGGTAAAGCGTGTATTTACAAGAAAGTGGGTGGGAGCACTACAACATTTCTGATAAGTATATGTGAATGACATATTGTTGATCGGAAATAATGTAGAATTATTCTGCAAAGCATAAAGGAGTGTTTGAAAGGAGTTTTTCAAAGAAAGACCTCGGTGAAGTTGCTTACATATTGAGCATCAAGATCTATAGAGATAGATCAAGACGCTTGATAAGGTTTTTCAATAAATACATACCTTGACAAGATTTTGAAGTAGTTCAAAATGGAACAGTCAAAGAAAGAGTTTCTTGCCTATGTTACAAGGTGTGAAATTGAGTAAGACTCAAAGCCCGACCACGGCAGAAGATAGAAAGAGAATGAATGTCATTCCCTATGCCTTGGTCATAGGTTCTATAAAGTATGCCATGCTGTGTACCAGATCTATTGTATACCCTACCACTGAGTTTGGCAAGGGATTACAATAGTGATCTAGGAGTAGATCACTGGACAGCGGTCAAAATTATCCTTAGTGGAATAAGGATATGTTTCTCGATAATGGAAGTGAAAAAAGGTTCGTCGTAAAGGGTTACGCCCGATGCAAGTTTTTGACACTAATCTAGATGAATCAAAGTCTCAATCTAGATACATATTGAAAGTGGGAGCAATTAGCTAGAGTAGCTCCGTGCAGAGCATTGTTGACATAAATATTTGCAAAATACTTACGGATCTGAATATAACAGACCCGGTGACTAAAATTATCTCACAAGCAAAACATGATCACACCTTAGTACTCTTTGGGTGTTAGTTACATAGCGATGTGAACTAGAATACTGACTCTAGTAAACCCTTTGGGTGTTGGTCACATATCGATGTGGACTATGGGTGTTAATCACATGGTGATGTGAACTATTGCTATTAAATCACATGGCGATGTGAACTAGATTATTGACTCTAGTGCAAGTGGGAGACTGAAGGAAATATGCCCTAGAGGCAATAATAAAGTTATTATTTATTTCCTTATTTCATGATAAATGTTTATTATTCATGCTAGAATTGTATTAACTGGAAACATAATACATGTGTGAATACATAGACAAACAGAGTGTCACTAGTATGCCTCTACTTGACTAGCTTGTTAATCAAAGATGGTTATGTTTCCTAACCATGGACAAAGAGTTGTCATTTGATTAACGGGATCACATCATTAGTTGAATGATCTGATTGACATGACCCATTCCATTAGCTTAGCACCCGATCGTTTAGTATGTTTCTATTGCTTTCTTCATGACTTATACATGTTCCTATGACTATGAGATTATGAAACTCCCGTTTGCCGGAGGAACACTTTGTGTGCTACCAAACGTCACAACGTAACTGGGTGATTATAAAGGAGCTCTACAGGTGTCTCCAAAGGTACATGTTGGGTTGGCGTATTTCGAGATTAGGATTTGTCACTCCGATTGTCGGAGAGGTATCTCTGGGCCCTCTCGGTAATACACATCACTGAAGCCTTGCAAGCATTGCAACTAATGAGTTAGTTGCGGGATGATGTATTACGGAACGAGTAAAGAGACTTGCCGGTAACGAGATTGAACTAGGTATGCGATACCGACGATCGAATCTCGGGCAAGTAACATACCGGTGACAAAGGGAACAACGTATGTTGTTATGCGGTCTGACCGATAAAAGATCTTCGTAGAATATGTAGGAGCCAATATGAGCATCCAGGTTCCGCTATTGGTTATTGACCGGAGACGTGTCTCGGTCATGTCTACATTGTTCTCGAACCCGTAGGGTCCGCACGCTTAAGGTTACGATGACAGTTATATTATGAGTTTATACATTTTGATGTACCGAAGTTAGTTCGGAGTCCCGGATGAGATCACGGACATAACGAGGAGTCTCGAAATGGTTGAGACATGAAGATTGATATATTGGACGGATATATTCGGACACCGGAAGTGTTCCGGGGAAGTTTCGGATAAAACCGGAGCACCGGGGGGTTACCGGAACCCCTCGGGGGTTAATGGGCCTCATGGGCCTAAAGTGGAGAAGAGGAGGGGCTGCCAGGGCAGGCCGCGCGCCCCCTCTCCCCCTAGTCCGAATTGGACAAGGAGGGAGGGGCGGCGCCCCCCCTTTTCCTTCTCTCCTTCCCCCTCTCCTACTTAGACAAGGAAAGGGAGGGGAGTCCTACTCTCGGTAGGAGCAGGACTCCTCCTGCGCGCCTCCTACTAGGGCCGGCCGCACCCCCCTTGGATCCTTTATATACGGAGGCAAGGGGCACCCCTAGACACACAAGTTGATCCACGTGATCATATTCTTAGCTGTGTGCGGTGCCCCCTTCCACCATAGTCCTCGATAATATTGTAGCGGTGCTTAGGCGAAGCCCTGCGACGGTAGAACATCAAGATCGTCACCACGCCGTCGTGATGACGGAACTCTTCCCCGACACTTTGCTGGATCGGAGTCCGGGGATCGTCATCGAGCTGAACGTGTGCTAGAACTCGGAGGTGCCGTAGTTTCGGTGCTTGATCGGTCGGGCCGTGGAGACGTACGACTACATCAACCAAGTTAACGCTTCCGTTGTCGATCTACAAGGGTACGTAGATCACACTCTCCCCCTCTCGTTGCTATGCATCACCATGATCTTGCGTGTGCGTAGGAATTTTTTTGAAATTACTATGAAACCCAACAAATCCATCTCGCGGCTTAATACGGATGAACTCCTCTTCCTGTCCCTTATATAAATTGGACAATATTTTCGCCAGAGCGGTGGCGGAGTCCGGACCTTTACGGCCGTAGCGGGTGGCATCATCTTCTCCATTGAAGTGCCACATGGGTTTTCCCCGATATTGAAGTGGTTGCACCCCCCGCATTATACATATTGACATAACCTCGATTATTGTCAGTCCTGATTCGGCCAGTGTCTTTATCCGGCTCATCAGGTAAAGGACCTCTCTGTTATCTTCCTCCTGGGGGCTCCGAGGGCGCCAGCTACAGCGTTTCTTCAAAGGGGCGTTGTTGAACTCAGGAAGGCCCATCCGGATAGGGTCTAGAAGGGGAACGTCCTCCATATAAAACCACTCCGAAGGCCAGTCTTCGGATGTCTTCTTCAGAGTACCGGTCAGGTATCCGGTCCCGGCGATGCACCATATTTCGGCTCCGCCCACTTGAAATATTGACCCCTTCTGTGTATGGGGCACGAGGTAGAATAGCCTCTGCCATAGCTCGAAATGAGCTTCGCAGCCCAGAAACAGCTCGCAAAGGGCAACGTAGCCTGCGATGTGTAATATGGAGGCGGGAGTAAAGTTATGCAGCCGGAGGCCATAGAACTCCAGGAGCCCACGGAGGAATGGATGGATTGGAAATTCGAGTCCCCTCAGTAAATAAGGGACGAGGCATACTTGCTCCCCCGTGGATGGGTTGGGAAAGCTTTCCGCTTGCTTCCCGCCATTATAAGTGGCTAGTCCGGCTCGGACGGGGACCATGTACGCAGGAGGGAGAAACCCCTGGGTCTGCAACTCTACTAGTTGGCTATGGGGAATAGAACACTTCTCCCAACTACTTGGCTTAGGGCTACGGGGGCGAGAGGAGTAGCTGTGGTGGCCGGCCATGATGGGATGGATTTTTCCGGGCACGCTCCGATGGATACTCGCTGTGGGAAGGTGGTGTGATCTAGATCTGAAGATCCCCGACTATTTAAATAGACAATTCATCTGCCTGGTTAGGGTGGTAAATGTAAAAACACCCCGACCTCTCGCATTCGCTCGACACGTGGAAGATAGCCATTATTAAGGCACAGAAGCCGAGGAGTGCAACATTCATGGGAGGTCAGACACAACTCATTACGACAGGTACTCAGGATTTGGAGGAGAACCCGCCTTGCAATGCCGAAGACAATTTGTGCGCCGGACTCATCGTCATTGAAGCCTGGTTCGGGGGCTACTGAGGGAGTCCTGGATTAGGGGGTCCTCGGACAGCCGAACTATATCCCTTGGCCGGACTGTTGGACTATGAAGATACAAGATTAAAGACTTTGTCCCGTGTCCGGGTGGGACTCTCCTTTGCGTGTAAGGCAAGCTTGGCAATTCGGATATGTACATCTCCTCCCTTGTAACCAACTCTATGTAACCCTAGCCCCTTCGGTGTCTATATAAACCGAAGGGTTTAGTCCGTAGGACAACAACAATCATACCATAGGCTAGCTTCTACGGTTTAGCCTCTCTGATCTTGTGGTAGATCAACTCTTGTAATACTCATATCATCAAGATCAATCAAGCAGGAAGTAGGGTATTACCTCCATCGAGAGGGCCCGAACCTGGGTAAACATTGTGTCCCCTGCCTCCTATTACCATCCGCCTTAGACGCACAGTTCAGGACCCCCTACCCGAGATCCGCCGGTTTTGACACCGACAGCCATCCCTTTTCTTCTTATCCTTGACCTCTCCACCCCGTGCGCCGTAGTAAAACATAGCACTGTCGAGAACAGACTTGATGTGGGTGTAATCCTTTTTGTTAATGTTCTTCGACGAGTCCAAGTAAAGAGTGTGGGAGTATCGGGGGTAGAGGATGATGAGGACGGCGCGCCCGCCGCTGCGCAAAATAAGTACACCTCAAATTAATTAGCCTCCATCATGCAAATGAATGGTTAAAATCAAAGGAAGGATATCTGCGCGGATGACTTACAGGGGATGATAAGGCACGAGAATCACCTCCTTGTCGTTATTGGCGGGCATGAAATTGTTGATGTATTCCCTCGCGTATTCATGGTGCTTTGCGCAGACTCCCAAGAAGCCCTCGTGCATGAAGTATGGGTCAGCGACGCGGATATGAGGTATCTGCTCAACCCTGATGAGGTAGTTGATGTGCAAAGCATAAAGGAGGGGAAACGCAAAATCCAGCTTCTTCAAGCGAAACATGTCAAAGATGTAATCGAATTGAAGGAAGAACTTCTCCGCAGGGAATGTGTCAATGTACAACAATCCCCGTGGCACGTTAACCACGTAGAGTGGGTATCCTGGATTTTTTGAGGCGATGAGGCCTTTCTCTATCCGCAACACATCGTCATGAAGTCTCCTTAAATCGCTGAATCTGGCCCCTAGCGCTGCTTCAGGTAGGATTGGTTGACCGGGGATATGTCATTTTGCCGCATCGAGGATATCTATACGGTCTTGAACCCAAGGCTGCTGAGGCGGCTGGATCATAGAAGCAGCTTTTTTGCCTTTCCTAGGTCTCTTCCTAGACTTCTTTACTACCGGAAGGTTGTCCATAATATGTTCAGACTCCGGAGGCGGCAATTCAGGCACTGACTCATGACGCTCAAACCCTAAGTAGGCGCCAGTATTGACATACTGTTGAGTGTCATCATCATCCTCATCCTCATCTATGGCGACGTCACTAGCGACTAATGGAGTAGGTGAGGTGTTGTTGTTCATACCTAACTGCGTGCTCGTGGGTGTGCTCCCGGCCGCCTCCAGACGAAGCAGACTCTTTAGCCACAACAGGACCCACCCATTGCAACAATCACCAAGCCGTCGCGGGGTCTCGTCGTCATCCCCCACTAGTACCAGAGGAGCCAAATTCTCGTGGCCCGGTTTGACACTGGCCACGGAAACCTTGAAGACGTCCGGGGGGATTGGCCGACTGTGGAACAATGGTTCCTTCGGCTCCATTATCGTCGCCTTCCCCACGTCCACCTTCTGGTCGCCGATGGTGTACAATATGGTGCACGGGGTTTCGTCGGCCTGCAAAGAAAAGTTTGCAACGTGAGGCATCCGAAAGGCAATGAAAACGGTAGATTATACATTTATACAAGGGGGCCGGTGTGATAGATACCGTGAGGGTGTCGAGCTCAACCAAAGACGAAGCACCGCCGAGCACGTCCGGTGCCGGAGCCTGTGCCGGAGCAGGTGCAGGAGCCAGTGCGGGAGCCGGTGCAGGAGCCGGTGCAGGAGCAGGTGCAACTACAGGTGCTGGTGCAACGCTAGTCGAGCTGCTCCTGAGGAAGTCAGCAAGGGGAAAGTCCGCTGCATTTTTTTTCTTCTGGATTTTTCCTGCTCCAATTGAAAATGGCCGGAACCAAGGTAGTAGGCATATCTACAAGCACATATTTTGCAGCAGCTACCACTGTTGCGACTGTCTCAGATGATTTCTTTTCAACTGCAATCTCAACCTTCTTGTCGATGTTTTCTTCAGTTAACCTCCGTCTTTCCTTTCTCTCCTCCGTGGTCTCACAGTAGTACTTCTTCCACGTGGCGCCATCTCCGACACCGTGCACGCGTCCATACGACGGTCGACTCTCCATCGGGAGTCTTTTCAATATGTTCAATGCCCGGTTGAATGGAGTGTCCCACTTGGGCCTCGCCAACGCCTCAGACGGCGAGTCGCTTTCAGCGGCAATCCTGTGCTGCTCTCTCTGCAAAAGGCACAAGGATCGTTTACAAATATGACTAACATGCAGTCGAATTGATCAAAAACTAAAATTACCAGCAGTCTCATGAACTCCGTCGTGACCGTGTTCTTCTTGAAAACCTTCTTCACTGGGTCCCAACGGTGCCGGGCCCTGAGGACGTCATGCTCCTGCGGGGCAGTGAACTCTGCCAAGGGGTCTGGGATGCCCAGACTCGCGGCTTTCGCGTCCTCCTTGGCCCATATGGACCTCTTCCCGCCGTAACCACGGCTTCCGAGGTGGTGGCACCCAATGTTCTTCTGTTGAAGCCCCTTCATGTAGTTTGACTTTTTTTGGCAGCTTCGGCCTCGCAAGCTGCCTTGAATATTTGAAAGTGCTCTGCCGTGATTGTCGGATTATCCTTTGCAATCTCGTAGTAGGGTTCCTTTTCATTGACGATCCGATATTTCACCCTTGCTTTCCAGGCGGCCAACGCATCGCTAAACTTGCTCATGGCGTGTTTGTTTTCTTCATTGCCGGGTCCTTATCTGGATCTTTATAATCCTTTTCATTCTGGCCCGGGAACAAGAATATCTGGTGCAACTTCTTTAGGAGGGAGGGCCTCATATTATCTATCTTGTTTAGTTTCTCATCGTTGATGGTGGCGATTGTCCGTATGATGCAGCCTATTTGATTGCTGTAGCACACGCGCGCTTCCTTGGGCGCGTTTGGCTCAAAATTGCTGTCATCCACCTCCGTGACCACTAGTCTAGTAGTCCTGAGCTTGTTAGGAAGCCGTCGCCTCTTTGCTTTCAGTTCTATACCGGCTCTGCTAGTCTCGGTGCCGGTCTCAGTCTCAGCGCCGGTCTCAATCTCAGTGCCGGTCTCGATGTCGGTCTCAGTCTTCGATGTGGCAGGTGGACCCAGCAACATCAACTGTTGATCATCGGCTTCCCTCAAAAATTCCTCTGCCGCCAGGTACACGTTGTCGCAGTCATCAGAACCCTGTCCTTCATCGTTGCTAGCCATGTTTCCTACGATTAAATATAGTCAATTAATTCTAGACCTAATAAAATGAATAATGACATAAAAAAGGCCTATGCTTTGCAGGAACATTGACTCCTTCCCGGTGCGGCAAACCCCGGGCACTCGATATGTCCTAGTTTGTAGCACAAGTCATGCCGAAATTCACGGAAAATTTCGGCATGACTTTTGCTAAAAAGTGGACAAATCGAGCACCTGAAATTTGCCGGAATGGAAATGAATCAACATTCCGGCAAAACATAGGCCACCCGGCTTCATTCCCTGGAAACAATGTTCAAATATCCATCTTCGACACCGCAACACATGTCCAAATATACACAAGCAACCACATATCCAAATATACATGTCCAAATTTCACAAGCTAATTCAAAAACTAAGTGTAGAAGAAAATTCATTTAACTACTAATAGAACAAAATTTAGTTAACTTTAATGCTCTATAATGATGAAAGGAAAAAAATTCAGTTAACTACTAATTTCATTCATTTAGGTTATTCATTTAACTTCACCTAATTAACCTACTGTACCACAACTGCCCTAACCTAATTAACATCTACTAGTACCACTACTGCCCTAACCTAATTAACATCTACTAGTATCACTGTATACTACAAGCAGCACTGCTACAACATTTTCTTCATTTTTTCTTTTAAAAAATCTATGAAAACAAAAACCCTAATTAAACCCTACTGCCCTAACTAACTTTTGTTGTAAACCAAATTTTTTGCTCTAAACTATTTTTTGCTCTAACATCTACTACTTAACATCTTTTGCTCTAAACTATTTCTTTTGCTATAAACAAACTTTTGCTCTAAAATGCAAAGAGAGAGGAGTGGTGGGGGGAGGGGTGGGGGGCTTACAAAGAGGGGAGAGACGGTGGCGGGGAGGTGCTCGGCGACGGAGGCAGGGGGGCTCGGGCTCGGGCAGCGGCGGTCCTGGGCGGGCTCAAGCGGCGGTGAGGTCGAGGGCGACGACGGTGAGGTCGAGGGCGGCCTCGGGCGGCGGCGGTGAGGCTGAGGGCGGCCTCGGGGGGAGACGGTGAGGTTGCGGGCGTCCACCCCGGCAGGAGACGGCGGCGAAGTGGGGAGACCGCGAATTGGGGAGACGGCGGTGAAGTGGGGCGAGGGATTTGGGGGAGAAGTGGTGGCCGGGGGGAGGGAAACCGCTGGTTAAGTGAAACATAACAGTAGCACGTTTCTGAAAACGCGCTATAGCTAAGTTAGCTACAACGCGTTTTCAGAAAAGCGCTACTGCTATGCCTTTCTCCCTTTTCCCTTTTTTCATTTATTTTTCTTTACATTTTATTTTTTTCCTTTCTCCTTTTTCTATTTCTTTCATTTTAATTTACTTTTCTACTTGTTTTTCATTTTATTTTATTTTCGTTAGCAGTAGCGCCTTACACCTAAACGCGCTGCTACAACAATATTAGCGGTAGCGCTGTTTATAAAAGACTGCTACTACTATGTATAGCCTATCGGCTTAGTGGTGGGAATTTTAGTAGTAGCGCTTTTACCATGGGACGCGCTACTGCTATATATGTATCTGCAACGCGGTTATTCTGCATGCGCTACTGCTGTGTAGCAGTAGCACAGTTTTTTAACAAGCACTACTGCTACCGGTTAGGATTTATGTTCGGCTTTTAAACCAATCTTGCATCTGTATGTTGGCGGACAGGAGGTTGGCAATGCCCTCAAGCCATGTTCGGGCTGCTCCGATATATGCGCCCACTAAATTAAACGCATTGAATTCCTGATTGGAAAAAGCGAGGTGGTGCAAGGGTTCCCTCCGTCGTCAGTGATTCATCACACTTTCAACTTCGGAATTAGTAAACGAGACTTCTTCTGGATCTTCCAAAGGCGGGTCTGTGGCAGGATCTTCCGCATTGACCCCGGCCCGAGCGGAAGACCCAAGACCGGGGTTACGCCCCGAAACCTCCTGGACGTCTTTGGATGGTGGTGGCGGTACTCTTCTTCTGCAAGTCTCAATAATGTCAAAAGGGATCTATGATGGAAACGTTCGCAATGGCTCCGGATATACTACCTTTGTGCCGAGGGTGCTACCGGTGCAACTCCCACTGCTACCTTATGCTTGGAAGCTCCATTGTTGGCTGGCGCCAACGCATTCGGCGCCCCTCCCATTGGTGTTCGGCGCGTGGTGCGCTGTCCCTTGGGAGCAGAAGTCAACACACTTGGGGTAGCGCGGGCAAGTGCGCCATTCGGGAATTGGCCTTCTTGTTACTTACAACAAAAGAGGGGAGGGCCCCTGGATGATCGCCGATGAGGGCCACCTTGGTAGCATCAAGGCTTTCCTGAAAAAAGACCCCATCTTCAAAATCGATGGAAGTCTCGGGATCATCATGAAACCCTGGGTCATCGTCACGAGAGTGCCTCTCTGGTTGAGGAGAGGGGCAACTAATAGACTCAACCTGGCACCTCCAATTCTGTTTGGAAAATAGTAGATCCGGTAAGTATATGGATGAAACATCCGGGATGTATGATAGGAAGTTAAACTTACCCATTCTGGGGGATTGTAACTTGCGTAGCCATCCCTGTTCCTTAAACGGGCAAACTCTTCTTCCTCTCCTTTGAAGAGATTGGCTAGTATTGCAGCCATGGCTGCTTGATTATCCGGTCCTTGTCTTTTGTAGCGGGTCGCGTCGCTTGTCCCGTTATAACATCACAGAGGATGCATTCTCTGTTGGAGAGGCTGTATGCTGTCACACCCTAGCTAGTTCATGCATTAGAGTGATTACATCATGTTTAATTTTCCTAGAAAGATGAAATGGGGATGACAGAACCCCCAGCACCCCCTGGAACAACTAGGGTTTACTAAAAACTTTTTCAATGAACCTGAAATGCCCTTCTAAAAAGTCCACCCTTTTTGTTTTGGGTTAAAACCTTTGACAAAAATGGTGCACATTTTTCTAGGACATCTTAAGGTCATTGGATTAATTCATATAGTATTTGCATTTAGGCATTTAAATGCTATAAAATATTTTAAATGCTCAAATAATCATAAACTAAAATGTTTACTGTTGGATATATTCTAAGCAGTAGCCATGATTAATTTTATGATTTTTGGAAATGCCCTGGCATTTTTAATAAATCCCTGAAGTTACAGAAATAATAGAAAATAAATGAAAACAGAAAAAGAGAGGGATAGGAACTAACCTGGTGCAGCCCACCTGGCAGCCCACTGGCCGGCCCAGCCCAGCAGGCCCAGGTGCCAGTCGTCCCCAACCTCCTGCCAATGGGCAGGAGGGCGCGTGCCGTCGTGCGCTGGCCACGCGCCGGGCCACCTCCTGCTTGCCGCCGCTTCCTCGACGCCCTGGGGGCGCCACGCAGACCCTTGGACCCCCTCGACCGCTCCCCTCTCTCCCTGCCTCATTTCTCTCCCTCTCTCTCGAACCCGAGCGCAACCGTCGCCGCCGACGAGCACCGCTGTGGCCACAACCACTGCCTCGCCTCGCCAACACGCTCAAAGGCTCCGCCTCGACCTACTCCTCCTCCTCACCGCGCCAAGTGAGCCGGGACGCTCCGCAGCGTCGTCACCGCCACCGTCTTCAACCTCGGGAGCCGGTCACCGTTGACGTCGATTCGCCGTCGCCAAGCCGTCCCCGAGCAAGCCGAGCCCCTCTTCGTGATCGCTGTGAGCTCCGCGACCGTTTCCCCCTCTTCCCCGCTCCGTTTGATCGCCGTAGCTGTCTCCCCCTTGATGACCGAAACGCGCCGCCGCCTGAGCTCAACGTCGGCGTGGCTCTGGTGACCTTTTGGTCCCGGGCGTGCGTCTGATTGTCGGTGTAAAAAAAGAGGGGTACACTTTTTTGTACCCCTATAACTGTGCACGGGCAGTCTGAGCCACGGGCACCACCACACCAAGCAAGGCAAGGGAGGTGAGCCAGGGTAAGACCAAAGCTCAAGAGAACTAGAATGATGCCAAGCCCAAGACCACGAAGAGCAAAGGGAACGAAGCGGACTCCCCCGCAAGATCCTTGCCGGGGGATAGTTCTAGCAGCCCCGACAAGACCCTTGCCGCGGCAACTCGTCCCCCGCCTACGGAGCAAGTCACCCTTGAGTCTACTGCCCCCAAAGGGCAAGGATTCGGGAGACATCCCCGTGGCGGCATGCAGATCTTCGTGAAGACATTCAAGATCAGATACACACTAAGGAGACGACAACCCTTGGCGGGATCCCAGCCGAGGAAGACCACAAGGACCCCGGCAAGCGCCTTGCCGGGGATGACAGCAGGCGCCTCGGCAAGACCCTTGCCGAGGACACTCACAGGGCCACCACCAGGCCCACGCCGACTAAACCTCCACCACCGCATGCATGCAGCTGCCGACCCAACCAGCTAGGTAGGCACCTGCGTGGCGGCATGCAGATCTTCGTGAAGACCCACCACTGCGCCACCTCAGCTGCCTGCCTACCTACGTGGCATCGCAGGCATCGCTGGCCAGGGCGCGTGTCGACGCAAGAAGGAGCGGCGACGGACGAGACAGGTTTCTCCCCCATCCCCGATAAAGCAAGGACACCTAAGCAAGACGCATTAAATGCGCATTGTCATGTAATACGAGGGATAACCTCGCATCACTGTACCCTTTCCACCTCCTGTGTGCCACTGTGGCATCCCCTTTTTTCTATAAAAGGAGGCCCGAGGCGACCAGGAGGGGGATTCGGCTTTTTGGAGCTCCTCACGCCCCATAGCTAGCTCAAGAACACCGATATACAATCCACCAAAGCAGGAGTAGGGTTTTACGCATCCTTGCGGCCCGAACCTGGATAAACAAACTGTGGGCTACCTGTTAGATCCGCTCTTCCCATGACCCCACGCACCGCTAACCGTAGTAGGGATTCTTGTGATCCCATAGGTGTCGTTCTGCACCGACACTGATGTGTTCGCCGCATGCTGTAGAGCAACTCACGTGCTTTGGACTGGCCGTTTGCACACCACAACGCCAACCCCACAACCGCCCGAGCTCCGGCCGCCGCTGCTGATGCCGCCGTCGTCCCTACCGTCCACCTCAGGACTCCCTAAGGCCACCTTCGGACGCGCCGTGATTCCAGCTTCCTGTAGAGCCCAGCCACGCATCCATCCATCACCGGAGTTGGCTGGAAGGGCGACTCCGCCGCGTCTGTGTACTCGCCGACGATTAGCCGCCGGTGATAGCCACTGTTTGGGGTTAATCACCCCGCTAACTAAGCCTCTAAGCCACTGACAGCCGAGCCCACCAAATTATTTAAACCCCTAACAAAATTAGTTAGACTTAAGTTAATCCCGGTGGACCCACGCGTCAGAGTTGACTGTGCTGACGTGGGCATTGACCTGGCCCACATGTCCGTGACACTAATGGCACTGGGCCACTGACCGGTGGGTCCCATGCGTCAGGTTTGACTCTGGCCGGCCCCGTTGACCGCTGACGTCACAATGACGCAGTTAATTATTTTCTGGATTTATTCTTATATAGGAAATTCCAAAAATAGCCAAAACTTCTAAAAATCATAGGAAATCAACCATAGCTCCAAATCAAACAAATTATATATGAAAAATGATCAAAAAAATCCAATCTATCCATCTGTACTAGTTTCATGCATGACAAAACACTTTAACCTTGCTGTTTAGGTGAAACAAGCTAATACACTTATAATGCATAAGAACTTAAGCTTCCATTTGAATCTTTGATTCAAATGGACCCATTTCAACTTGTTTCACATTGCGTTAGGCAGGACACCTCATATTGCCATGTCATAGCATGCATCATATTGTTGCATATTGCCATGTGATGATTCTGTTCTGTGGTGTCTTTCGTGGTAGGTTCTGCCTCCGAGGATATTTCCGAGTATCCAGCTGAAGGGTAGTACCCTACTACCACTCCATCAGGCAAGCAGCCCCATTGATCATATCGATACAATCCCATGTTCTCGCCTCTGCTCTCATTTACTGCATTAAGACAACAACGTTTCAAACTGCTGTGTGCTATGGTAGTTGAACCCTTATCCTCTGCATGACTTGTCTTTGCCACAGTAACTAGATGAAACCCACTAGCATGTGTAGGAGTTGATTGAGCCATGTATGTGTTTCCTACCTTGCTATGCCTGCTATGCTTAGAGTTGAGCCAGGTCTGGTTCATCTGGGTGATGGGCTAGAGTGAAATGATTATGTCGGTAATGTGAGGGATGTGTTGAACATGTTTTGGTAAAGGTATTGATGAGAGGCCATGTAGGATACATGGTGGGTTGTTTCATTGAGGCCGTCCCTAAGAACTGAGATCTGTATGTGTGATTTAAGAATCAGTTACTACCATACATTGGGCCCGAAACAAATGGACCCTCTCGGCTTCTTAATCACCCTAGTACTCTGTCCAGGAGTTGCAATTAGTTTATGGTGTTTGTAGGTTATGTGTTGGTGGCCGTGCGTAGCGCTGACCCTAGGGGTGGGCTATGATGCGGTAGATACACCGTGGCCGGGTATGCCAGGCGCCCGTTTGGCGTCTCGGGACCCTGTTCACATCGTTCGGGGCCGTATGTGGAAACCTCGGCCGGACTCCCTGCAGATGGAACCTAGATAGGCGATAAACCTGGACTAGAGACTTGAGTGTTTAGGTAGGCCGTGGCCGACACCCTCGTTGGGCTTCCGCTTGAAGGTTGTCGAGTACATGTCGTGTAAACGATGATAAGTGGTGAGAGCGTGTATGAAGAAGTACACCCCTGCAGGGTTAACATCATCTATTTGAATAGCCGCGTCCGCGGTAAAGGACTACTTGGTTGCCTATACAGTTCATAGACAAGTTAATGGTTACTACTAAAAGACTCAAGATAAGTGTGAGTACTGAGGATGGCCCTCTCGTAGGATGACGAGGGAGGATCCTCGATGGAGTATTGTGTTGGTGATTAGTGGACTCGTGTGCGAAAACTATTTTACTAGTGGTGTCTCGTAGGATAGCTTAGCCAAGAGTCAAAGCTGGCTTGCTGCAATAACTCCACCACCTTCTTGAGAATGAGCATGTATAGTAGGTTCTGTTGTAAGACTTGCTGAGTACCTTTGTACTCATGTTGCTTTAATTACTGTTTTCAGACGACAACACCGCCCCCTCCGATGGGTTTTATGTAGACCTCGACGTCGATGAGTAACTTGCCACCCAGGTGGTGATTCTGGCCATGGAGGGCCCTATGTAGATAGACAGGCTTCGACAAGCCTTCTTTCTTTCTAGTGTCTGTACTCAGACTATTTGCTTCCGCATGTGCTTGTATGCTTGTATGACTTGAGTGTCGGGTCATGTGACCCCTACCTATATGAACATGTTATGTATGGCTCTCTGGAGCCTTTAAATAAAGTACTTGAGTTGTAGAGTTTTGTTGTGATGCCATGTTGTATTTACACATATCGAGCATATTGTGTGTATGATTGAAATGCTTGGTATGTGTGGGACTCGACAATCTAGTTGTTTATCCTTGGCAGCCTCTCTTATGGGGATATGTAGTCTAGTGCTCCTTGAGCCATAGTAGTCCACTACAGCCTGGTTCACCGGAGTTCTGCTAGCCCAGCACTATTGCTCAGGACACTTGACTGGCCGGCATGTGTTTCACTTCGTTCCTATGTCTGTCCCTTCAGGGAAATGTCATGCGGTGATTTCCGGAGTCCTGCCTAGCCTGCTACAGCCCGGGTTCCCCGGAGTCCTGTTAGCCTAGTGCTACAGCCCGGATTCACACGCTGCTGACCGACATGCTCGATGTGATTCATGTATGCCTGTCCCCATAGGTCTGTGCCGCTTTGGGTTCACGACTAGCCATGTCGGCCCGGGTTCTCTGTCATATGGATGCTAGCGACACTATCATATACGTGAGCCAAAAGGCGCAAACGGTCCCGGGCCATGGTAAGGCGACACCCGTGGGAATACCGTGCGTGAGGCCGCAAAGTGATATGAGGTGTTACCGGCTAGGTCGATGTGACTTGGAATCGGGGTCCTGACATATGCACTGAGCTATGACGGCGGCTGATACGTCTCCAACGTATCTATAATTTTTTTATTATTCCATGCTGTTATAGTATCATTCTTGGATGTTTTACAATCATTTTATAGCAACTTTATATCATTTTTTGGGACTAACCTATTGACATACTGCCTACTGCCAGTTGTTGTTTTTTTCTTGTTTTTTACATTGCATAATATCAGTACCAAACGGAGTCCGAACGCAACGGAACTTTTTGGAGAATTTTTATGGACCAGAAGGAACAACATGGGCCAAAGAAGTACCAGAGGGGTGCCCCGAGGGGGGCACAACCCACCTGGGCACGCCCTGGTGGGTTGTGCCCAACTGGTGGCCTCCCGCACCGCCTCTTAGCCCTATAAATACCCAAATATTTCAGAAACCCTAGGGCAGTCGATGAGACACAATTCCAGCCGCCGCAAGTTCCAGAACCACAAGATCCAATCTGGGCACCATCATGGACGGGTTCATGAAAGTGCGTTAAGTCGACTAGAGGGGGGGTGAATAGGCGATTTTTATGAATTCTTCACTGGGAATTTCAGGGTGAGGAAATTCCTAAGAGAAGAACTACTTGCAGCGGAATAAGTACTCAGATGTAAACATAATAGAACATAAGCATGGTCTTTATGATGAAATGAAAACAAGCACAGAGTACAAAACGCGTAAACGCATGACAAAACATGATGAAGACAAACAGACTGAAGAAATTGAACTGAGGAAATTGGGAAAGTCTTCAGTCAAAGTCTTCAAACAGATATGAACAAGCACACAACACGTTAATGAGGAAATGGAATGGGTTGAGGAAATAGAACCAGTTAGCTCGGTGAAGACAATGATTTGGTAGACCAGTTCCAACTGTTGTGACAGTTGTACATCTGGTTAGGGTGGCTAGGTATTCAAACCTGAGGACACACAGTCCTGGACACCCAGTCCCGGACACCCAGTCCTGAACACACAGCTCAGGACACTTAGTCCTCACCGTATTCCCCTTGAGCTAAGGTCATACAGACCTCACCCAATTACTCGTGGTAAGTCTTCGGTGACTTCCAAACCTTCACAGACTCGGTCACTCGGCGATCCACAATTTCCTCTTGGATGCTCTAGACCATGACGCCTAACCGTCTGGAAGATGCACAGTCTTCAAAGGTAACAAGGTCGGATCCATGCAGGATCAATCTCTTTAGTGATGCCCAATCACTTTGGGTTTGGGTTTTCCTCACTTGATGATTTTCGCTCAAAGTCCTCGGAGGATGGGATGCTCTCAAATGACAAGTGTCAGTTTCTCTCGGAGCAGCCAACCAGCTAGTGGTTGTAGGGGGCGGCTATTTATAGCCTAGGGAGCAGCCCGACATGATAAGACATAAATGCCCTTCAATGATATGACCGTTAGGTGGGAAGATATTTTGGGACACCTGGCGCATAGCACAGCAACGGTCGGAAATTTGACTATCAAATTCCACAGGGCTATCATTTTCCTCACTTGTTGGCAATCCGCACTGGCGAATTCCTAACTCCTCAGTCAGAACAAATGCCTTAGAGACCATAAGAACTTCGTCTCTGTCACTGTAGAAGTTGACTGAACTTCATGAGATTTCCAATGGCTTCACTCGAAGGGATTGGTAGATATAGGATTTTGAGTTGAGCATCACTTGGAAACTTTTCCTTAGTATTTCCTCGACCCCCTTTAACAGTATGATGTTTCCTATGACTCAAGAAAGAGAAAATGAAACTATGAAAACAAAATTCTTCATGCTTCATGTTCCTCGAATGAATACCAAGTCTTCATGGTCACACCAATTTCTTCACTTTTAAAGTCTTCAGAAAGTCTTCTGGAATACAAAGTCTTTAGTCGAAGAACTTCATTTTTAGGAGTCGACTTTCTCTGTAAATATCAAACTCCTCATAGACTTATAGACCTGTGAACACTCACAAATGCATTAGTCCCTTAACCTATAAGTCTTCAGTACACCAAAATCACTAAGGGGCACTAGATGCACTTACAATCTCCCCCTTTTTGGTGATTGATGACAATATAGGTTAAGTTTTCAACGGGGATAAACATATGAAGTGTAAATACTGATATTAAGGAATTTGATTGCAAGATATAGAAGAACTCCCCCTGAAGATGTGCATAGTGAGGAATTTGCTTTTGAAGTAATGCACATTTGAAGAGTAGAATCATGGAGATCTCCCCCTATATCTTGTAATCATACACACATTTGACATATAATATGAAGAATTTGAAATGCATGATGAAATATGGTGACTGATGTAATTCAGCATGCGTGCATTAACATATATGAGGAATAAGCATGAAGAAGAACACATCAAAAGTATCAGACCACCATCGGGTTTTAAGTTTACAACTCGATCCAGCAAAGTCTTCAAAAGAACGAGAGTTGTAACTTAGAGAAAAAACGCCCATATAAGTAGACCCACTTGAAGACTAACTCAAATTTCTCCCCCTTTGTCATCGAATGACCAAAAGGGATGAAAAATGAGGACTAACGCCCCTGAAGAATATCATCACTGAGTCGATGAAGGAGTGCCAACATTGTTGGGGTCAATTGTTGAAGTCGGGCCTGCCGCAGTGTCGTCCAAGTCTTCATGTTCATCAGTCGTGCGTGATGAAGAATATGAGCTGGCTACCAAGGAAGGAACTTTTGTCTTCTTGAATTTCTTTGCCGGTGGTGTCTGAGACCATTCAAAGTCCTGCTTGAAACCCATTTGCTTTAGATCATCTTCACCATACAGATGTGACAAAACAGCCCAGGTGCAACCGAAGACTTCATGGAGGTAGTAATGGTTCTTCTTCACTGCATTGTGTGTAGCAGTCATGTTGTGAAGAATTGAACCAAACTGATGCTTAACCCATTTGTGGTTGCGATCGACCTTCTTGTGAAGATTGAGGAGAAGCTCACGATCAGTCATCACCCTTGGAGCTGTGCCTTGAGGATTTTGCTTAGAAGCATTTGCGGCAGAGTCATGAGTGGCAGAGTCATCATTGGTGGAGTAGGATGCAGCTTTGCGGAACAGACCATCCAATGGACGAATGCCTTCATCAATAATAGTAGTAGCCTTGCCCTTTTCATCAGATGAGGAAAATGTCCGCTTGAGGACTTCTACTGGGGGCAGGTAACTGACATGATTCTAAAAATCAGCCTTGTAGTTGAGTGAAGACCTTGTTTTGAGGAATCTCATAATCCAAGGAGCATAAGGCTTCAACTCAAATGGAGAGAGGGCAACATTTTCCAGATTCCTCATGAAGAAATCATGGTAGTTGATAGGAATGCCATGTATGATATTGAATAGCAGATTCTTCATGATGCCAACAACTTCTTCATCATTGGAATCATGGCCTTTGATTGGACTCAATGTCTTCGTCAGAATGTGATAGACAGCTCTAGGCACAAACATCAATTCCTTCACGAGGAATTTGGTCATTGGAGCTTGACCGGGCTTCAGTGGCTTCATCAACACTTGCATGTAGTGAGCGGTAAGTTCAGGTTCATGATAGATGCAATGAGCGCCTTCAAGGGGAGAACTGACAGGCAGGGCATGAAGTAATTCAGAGGCCGGTGCTTTGAAATGTGTGTTCTCTGTCATCCAGTCCAACACCCAAGTGTTCACATCTTCAGCTTCTCCGGTGATGTGTAGCGTTGCGTAGAACTGAAGAATTAGCTCTTCATTCCAATCAAGAATATCAGTGCAAAATTTGAGCAGCCCAGCATCATGAAGAACACTGAGGACTGGCGCGAAGCAAGGCAGTGATTCCATGTCCACATGAGGAATATGCTCAGGGTCGAAGACTTTGTCTTTGTTGAAAAGCAGCGAAGAATAGAAGTTTGCTTGGCTGGCAGTCCAGAAGCACTTCCTTCTAAGGCGAGCAGAGTCACAGGGGTTGTAGTCCGTGAAGAATACATGCTCGTGGAAGAAGTCATCAACCTTGAATTTTTGCTTCTTTGAGAAAGGATCCTTTGGCTTGGGGTGAGGAGTGTCAGTCCATTGCATCACAACCTCAAGAATCGCAATCTCAGGATCCACAGTCTGAGGAATTTCAGTTTCTTCTTCAGTGGCAGCCCGGGTCTTCAATTCTTCAGTAGCAATGTCATCAGCACTAGTGGCTGGAATTTCTTCAGGGATAGACTGAGTGGGGTGTGGTTCTTCAGAACCCATTTGAACTTCAGTGGTCACAGGGGACTGAGGAATTTGTTGCAGAGGAGTGAACAATGGAGAATTGGGGTGCTGACTTTCCCAAAAGTCATCATTCAGAACTGGCGTTGTGTACCCAATGTCCACATCCTCATCTTCTCCACTCATTTCTTCAACGCCGGCCTCTTCAGCAGTAAACTGAGGCATGGGCGATGAAACAACTGGGGTTGAAGGGATTGCATCCACTTCAATTTCTTCATCCAACTGCTCTGAAGAAGCAGCAGAAGGAATGTCTTCATCGGATCCGCTTGGGATCACATATTCTTCATCAAAAGGAATGAGTTCCTTTGATGGCATGGTTGAGACTGGAACAACATCAATCGGTTTTTCAAACGAGCTGGTCAAGTTCTTCATCTTCTTCGGAGCTGAAGAGTCTGATGAAGTTGATGCTTTCCTTTTCTTCATAGCTGCACGCTTCACAGCCTTGGTCTTCCTCACTTTTGATGCAGAAGGAAGAATTGGACGATGTGCAGGTGCAGGAGGAGCAGAGGAAATTGGTTCCGTTTCTTCAGGCACAACTGATGTAGTTGCCCTGGTACCAGCAGTTTTATTCAAGCACAGCGATTGAAGCTTCAGCTGTCCTGGCAATTTCTTTAGGCGCAACACTAGTGGTTGCCCTGGCAGTTTCATCAGTGGCCGAAATGCAGTCATCAGCCCTGGTAGTAGCATTTTCTTCAGTAGCCTGATTATCATCAGTGGTGCTGGCATTTTCTTCAGTAGGCTAAGCAGATGCTTCAGCCTGAGGAATTTCTTGTTGTGTTGGAGCTGCAACATTGGTAGTGAACTGTTCAGTTAACTTGACAAATCTGACTTTGGCTCCAAGCCAATCTGCACGGTACATGTCAAATTCATCACTGAGGTTTTTGATCTCAGTCTGAGCAGCAATGAGTTCATTAGTGGTCATTTTCACAATGTTTTTATTCAGAAGGTGCTCCTTCTTGTATTGCGCCTTCTTCAGCTGCCTGGCCTTCTCAAACTTCAATTTCTCTTTGTCAATGAAGGCAGTCAGCACATGACTTTGACCAGGAGTGAGGTTCATCTCTGGCAGAGGTGTGTTGGGGTCCTTGTGCCACAAGTGGATGAAATCGAGGGTCAACTTGGGATCCAGCATCAATGGCACATTACCGCCTTTGGCTCTAGCGGCCCTGTGCTGCCTGTCTTTGATGATTTTTGTGAGTTCTTCATCATCAGGTTCGTCCTCAGAGGACGGTACTTGAAAGGCGACCTGCTTCTTTTGAGGACTTGGTCTAGTGCCTCATCCTGCAGTGGCCTTGGTCTTCAGCAGAGTGGAGCCAGATGAAGAGTGCAGAGGAGCTGATGAACTTGCTGAGGCTCCTGAGGCAATAGATATGCCTATTGTCCTTTGGGATGAGGCGAGATGCGCATGTGCTGAGGATTTGGACGGAGGAGCTGAGGATTTTGAAGGAGCTGGTGCGGCCTGAGGAATTGGCCATGAGGGCTTATCAGAAGTTGGCCGTGAGGGCCTTGCAGAGGAGCTTGGCCGTGAGGGCATTGAAGAAGAAGAGGCATTGGGCTTGTGTGCGGGCTTCTTCGGCATGGCCTTCTTTGGCTTGCTAGCAGAGGCCTCAGCAGCAGCAGGAGAGTCTTCATTGAATTTCCTCACTGCTTCTTTTGCTACTCTGGCCAACTTAGCTTGACGCTTGGCCCATTCATCAGGATAGTCCTCACCGCGCTTGAGGCTAGTGGGATCAGCTTCTTGGCTAGGTGCCAATGGTGGTCTTGGACAAGGAGGGTGAAGAGCGAATTTCTTCATATACTTTTGAGTGACATAGCGATATTCCCTCCATTCTTGTGCCCATCTCCTCTCTATCCTTTGTATGCGCACCTTGCGTTCACTACAAAAAAAAGACACATCCGTGACATTTTGGGCCGAACGAATTTTTTTCCTGTCATACATATGACACTTCTATGACGATAATTGTGACAAAACCCGATATCATCATAGATGTGGTGGGCTCCTACTTCTATGACAAAAAATCATTACAGAAAAATGGGCTTTTCGTCCTGGGCGGGCTGGAGACGCAGCTGCATGACATTCTTTGGGCCGTCCATGACGGAAAAAACCATGGTAGAAGCGAGGGCGAGGAAAATTTCGGGGAGTTCCCGGTTACGGTGGGAGGTCGGGGGCCAAGCGATGCACGTTTCTCTTGTACACGTACGTGCGTGGTTGCGAGGCGTTGGCTCTAACTGAACCCGAGTGAGGCGTTGGGCTCTAAGTGAACCCGAGCGATTGCACTGCAGGCTACGCGTTACTGAACCCGAGCGATCGATCGATGGCTGTTAACTGAACCCGATCGAGCGATTCCTTCGCTACTGCTGCTAACTAAAGCCGATCGATGCTGCCTCTGGATGAACAGTGAGTGTTGCGGGGGGGGGGGGGTTGGATGAACAGTTCCCGGTGGGGGTGGATGAACAGGACCCCGTGGTGTTGCCTCTGGATGAACAGGACCCCGATCAATCGAGCCGGTTGGGGCTGGATGAACAGGACCCCGTGGAGGGCTGGATGAACAGGACCACCCCGTGGAGGGCAGGATGAATAGTAGCCCGTGGAGGGGTGGTTGAACAGGAGCCCGTGGAGAGGGCTGGTTGAACAGTAGCCGGTGGAGTAGCGCGCAGTGGAGGTTGGATGAACAGGAGCCCGTGGATGAACAGTCGCAGGTGGAGGCTGGAGGAGGTCGACGGTGGATGAACAGTAGCTCGTGGAGGCTGGAGGGGGTCAACGGTGGAGATGAACAATATCCCGTGGAGTCCCGTTTTGTGGTACGCCACACCCCTCCCGATGAACAGGACCCCCGTTTCGACCGTAGCGCTCCAACACAAGTCCGTTTCGTCCGTTTTGCAGTACGCCACACCCCTCCCGATCAATAGGACCCCCGTTTCGACCGTAGGAGGTCCGTTTCCTCCGTTTTGCAGTACGCTAGACCCCTCCCGATGAACAGGATCCCGTTTCGAACATGGCCGGTCGAACACAAGGCCGTTTCCTCCGTTTTGCGGTACGCCAGGCCTCGTTTCCATCGCCTGTTCCATCCAAGCCCTCCCGATGAACACGACCACGCATTCTGTTCCGACCCAGCCGGTTGGCTCCCACGCGTTCCGTTGCCTCCCCATGAACACGATGCATTCCATTGCCTCCCCATGAACACGACGCATTCCGTTGCCTCCCCATGAACATGACGACGACGCTGTTTCTCCGTTCCGACCCAACCATGTACACGAGCCCTGGCCGTACGTATGAGTGAGTAGGCGTTCGAGACCCCGCCCGTATGTACACATACGTGGCCGTATTTTCTTTCTTGCACCCTGGCCACTGTACGTACATGTACATGCTACGTGCGCGCCTCTACTACGACACGTGCGCGCCTCTACTACGACACGTGCACGCCTCTACATCGACCAGTATGTACGTACACGTTCGTGACCAGAATGACAACGCTACGTACGCTTTGACCAGGTGGGTCCCAACTGTCAGGCACTTCCTTGCCTACGAAGATGTAGCTGGTGGGTCCTAGCAGTCAGGGGGCGAATCATTTTTTTTGCCCGGACGCACTTCCTTGCGTGCGAAGATGTAGCTGGTGGGTCCCAGCAGTCAGGGGGAAACGTTTTTTTCGTGAAATACAGTGGCCCATCTGGTGGGTCCCAGCTATCAGGTGGAGGAATCATTATTTTCCGCGTAATAAGGAGGCACTTCCTTGCTGCGGCCGTGGACCCAGCTGCCAGCCTCTCCACGTACAGTCCATGTCCGATGGAAGTCGTTCCTTGACCACGTTGACCATGCCGTGCCGAGAGCACCAGGGCGGTGGACGACGGCGAGGCCTAGGAAGGGGACGACATGGAGGCAGGGAAGACTCGGCAGTTGTTTCCCACGCGGAGGGGAGTACGACTGTATGAGGGTTTACTGGTTCGTCTGCCGTTGCCGAAGAATAATAGCAGGTGTGGGTGAGTAGAGGGATGGCTAGGCCAGCGATGGGAGTACGGTCGGGCGGTGAGGCCTGCGCGACAGCACAGCCGGCCGCGAGGAGGAGGGAGCAGGCAGTCCCGCCGGCGCTTGTTTGAGCGGCTGGAGCAGGAAGAGCAGATATTGAAGAAGCACGACGGCCGTTAGATGGACATCCAACAGTCAGTGCTTGTGCGTCAACCCTTTTTTTAGGAAAGCCTCAAATCTATGGAAAATAGCATACAACCCATCTGCCATTATTTCTAATAATTTATAGCCCATTTGCTAATTCTTAAGGTTTTTTTGGAGCCCATATTCTTTTTGTTAGCATTACAGCCCATATTGTGGCAACGGTTAAAAAATTATACGAAATTTTGCATATTTCGGTGCGGTCCGAACTGTTTTTAATCCCGAAATTTCGACTCACATTCAAACTGATTTTGAAAATAAATGTATATCAATATAAAATCCAACAAATTCTCCATGCATAAAAAATAACATAATTTAAAATCTTGAAATGAAAAAAAAGACATTTGAAACTAATTGCCGGTTTGATGTGTTTTAAAAATGTACAACCCATTTCTCATTACTGATGGGCCATTTTCTTGGCCAGCCGAATGAAAGCTCTCCTCGTCTTGAAAGATTTGCAGCCCAAGAGGCCTGACAAAGCGACTTACTTGGCAAATCACAAAAAACTGGGCTGTGGCCGTGGACCCAGCTGTCAGCCTCTCCACGTACAATACTCTTCTGATGGAAGTTGTTCCTTGACCACGTTGACCATGCCGCACGGAGAGCACCACGGCGGTGGACGACGGCGAGGCCTAGGAAGGGGACGACGCGGGAGTGGAAGCCCGCGCGGAGAGGACTACGAGGGTTCACTGCTTCGGCTGCGGTGTGAGGCTGCCGTCGCTGCAGGGCCTGGCCAGCGGTGGGAATAGTAGGGGGCGGTGAGGCCTCTGCGGCAGCACAGCCGGCCACGGGAGGCAGGAGCATGCGGCACGACCGGCGCTGCTTTGGGCGGCTGGAGCAAGAAGACCAGAGGTTGAAGAAGCACTACGGCCGTTGGATGGACATCGTACGGTCATTGGATCTAGAATCGTTCATATTGACTAAGTTGACAAAGCCCTTCGTCCCCGTCAACTTAGTAGGCCCACAAGTCAGCCTCCCAGCAAGGTGGGTCCCAGCTAGCCGGGGGAGTATTCATTTCTTTATGCGTAATAAGGAGGCACTTCCGGTGGGTCCGAGCTGACAGCGGGGGGGGGGGGGGGGGGGGCGTTTTTTTGCAAAATACGGTGGCCCGTCCGATGGGTCCCAACAGTCAGGGGGAAACGATTTTTTTCGCAAAATACTGGTGGCCCATCCGGTGGGTCCCTGCTTTCAGGTGGAGGAATCATTATTTTCTGCGTAATAAGGAGGCACTTCCTTGCTGCCGCCATGGACCCAGCTGTCAGCCTCTCCACGTACAGTCCACGTCCGATGGAAGTCGTTCCTTGACCACGTTGACCACGCCGTGCCGAGAGCACCAGGGCGGTGGACGACGGCGAGGCCTAGGAAGGGGACGACGCGGAGCCGGTGAAGACGCGGCAGTGGATGCCCACGCGGAGAGGAGTATGAGGGTTCACTCGTTCGGCTGCGGTGTGAGGCTGCCGTCGTCGCAGGGCCTGGCCAGCGGTGGGAATAGTTGGGGGCGGTGAGGCCTCCGCGGCAGCACAGCCGGCCACGGGAGGCAGGAGCAGGCGGCACGACCGGCGCTGCTTTGGGCGGCTGGAGCAAGAAGACCAGAGGTTGAAGAAGCACTACGGCTGTTGGATGGACATCGCACGATCACTGCAGCTAGAATCGTTTATATTGACTAAGTTGACAAAGCCCTTGGTACGTCAACTTAGTAGGCCCACAGGTCAGCTTCCGAAACAGTGCGCCCCAGATGTCAGGGGGAGGAATCATTTTTGGGCGGGTGAAGCTAGAATATCCGAGATTGAAGAAGAAGCACGGCATCCATTGGATGGACATCCAACGGCCACTGCTGTTAGAACCGTGTGTTGACTATAAGTTGACAAAGCCTTGCATACGCGTCAACTCTGTTTTTTAGGGGACGCGTCAACTTAGTAAGGCCAGAAGTGTGTGGCAGAGAACTTATAGCCCATTTGAGATTTGTAAGAATGTGTAGCCCATTTTTGAATTCTAATGGAATTTACTACAACCCATTTACAGTTTGTTAAAAGTACAGCCCATTTCAACCAACCGTTCAAAACATAATTCAGTAAAACTTCCCACATTTTGATGGGATCCGAAATATTTTTATCCGAAATTTCTAGTCAGATTAAATACAATCTCAATATAAATTTATATTACGTAAAAATCCAATGAAACATTGCGCTCGCAACAATTAATGAAATTAAAATTTTTAATATCCAAAAATAATATTTTATAAAGTAATCACGTGTTTGGTGCATTTTTTTATAGTTACTGCCCATTTTTTATAATTACATCCCATTTATTATTTCTTGAAGCCCATTTTGTTGTTAAGCCTAATGCATCCCTCCTAGGAAAGATTTGCAGCCCAGCGGGGCGGAGAATAACAACTTGACCTTGCCTGGGTATTCCTAAAAAAAGTATAGCTGGGCTAGCCATTTTCAGCTTGAAAAAAATTAATATCTGGGCTGGATATCTGGCCTGGGCTAGCCGGGTCACAGCCCGCCCAGTTAATACCTGCATCGATGTTTTCGTTGTTGTTCAGAGGAGAAAAAGTAATATCTGGGCTAAACATCAAAAAACTATGCAGTGCTCACACCTCAAAAACACAAATATTGCTCGAGCTGCTTGGTCCCATCTTCGGCCACTTCTTGTGCAATTCTCTCGTTTATTGACTACTACATAGGTTGACAATGGTGTGGGACCGTGATGTCAGGAAACCAGGGGGAAGCAAAATAAATTACTCCAACGAGCGCTTCCACCTCTGCCTCGTTGTCTCCCGTGGAAACCCCTTTCCTCCTTTTTTTGCTCGGGCAAGGACCAATGCATGCAGCACGTCCATGCGGTTATTAGGCAAGAAATAAAAGCGCTTTGCATGCTATGAATTACGATGGCCTGCATGGGTAGCTAATAAGGCATCCTCTTAACCGCTGTGATTAAATGTTGTGTTTAGAAGAGAGAAATATTCTTCTTTTCCACCAATCTGCTTGCACCTAGGTCGTGATGCACCTTCTAATACGACTTATTCACCTAGACGGAGGGAGTATAATTTTATACATATATATATAATTTTATACATATATATATATATATAAAATAAGGAGGCACTTGCGTACGTGAGGCTATGGACCTGGTGGGTCCCCATTGTCATCCTCTCCAAGTAAAGTCATCTCCTCGCCCGCGCGCGCTTTCCGCCCGAAACAGTCAGCGCCGCCCGCCCTGCTTCCCGGTGCAGGTGATTGCTCCGCCTTCAAACGACACAAGTGTCGTCCGTCCCTCCATCTGCCGCCCACATTAATGATACGCGGTTGCCGAGGCGGCTACTCCGGCGCCACACGTCCGTCCCTCCGCCCGCCCACCATTGCTATATAAACTGCTGCGCCGGCCATAGCCGCAGTCATCCGCATCCGTTCCCTTTCTCCTGTCCACACTACTACTGCCCACCATGGCTTCCTCGCGCTCCAGCGCTCTTCGGGATGGGCGGACGACGGACCACAAGGAGATGGCAGCCATTGCTGCCGACCGGCTGGCCGGCAGGCAGCCGGAGGACGACGACGTCCCAATGGAGAACATGGTAGTCGATGATCCGGCGCCAACCCCCTCCTCCGCGCCATCCTCGCCGGTGCATTGCACCATGACCAACGGCGAGGCCCGTGCCCAATATATGGATAGTGTGAGGCAGATGCGTCAGGAGTAGTTCCAGGAGGCGTAGGCCGACGTCGCCTACAACCACCATCTCCTCCAGGAGCACCTGCAGGCGGAGGAGCATATCGCCCGGAGCGGGCGGAGCAGGAGACGCTGCTCGACTCGTACCGCTCCGCCCACAAGTGCCGCCTCGAGCGGTGGCGGTACCGCATGCAGGTGGTGGAGGCTGCGGCCGCCTACAAAGAGGCTAGCAAAGAGGGCGATGAAGCGGGCAAGGCGTTGTTTGGCGAGACCGAGGACGAGGCAGAGGACAATGCCGGCTCCCACGAGTCCCCGCTCCGCTGGCGTCGACGAGGCCCTGCTCCGCCGAGGCCCCGCGGTGCCAACAACGAGGCAGAGGACACCGCCGGCTCCGTCGAGGCCCCGCCCCGCCAACAACGAGGCAGAGGACATCGCCGGCTCAGCCGAGGCCCCACCCTGCTGGCAACGCGGGGGAGGACTTCCACTGCTCCACTGAGGCACCGCCCGCCGGCAACGAGACAGAGGACATCGCTGGCTCCGCCGAGGCCCCGCCCCGCTGCCAACGAGGCCGCGCCACACAGAAAACGAGGAAGAGTAGAACACGGTAGGTTGCCGCCGCTCGGGTCCAAGTAAGGCCACCGCTGCTACCCTCCTGTTGAAGCCAAGCTAGGCGGGTTGACCATTGACGGCCGGTTAGCTTATTGGCGGTGACGTGGAGTCGAGGAGTTCTGCTGGAGAATAACGCTGCTTCTACTTAACTGCTGGTGCAGTTGGCTGTCTGACACGTGGGCCCAACAGGCCACATGTCAGTTACGCAATTGCACCTACAGTTAAGTCACTGAAGCTTCTGTTCGGCTCAGGGGACACAGGTGGGTAGCTTCGGTTAATTAATTATACCTCCAGCGCACCCCTTTTTAGTTGAAGAATGTATGAAATGTAATGAAATCTGGCATGTTTATATGAAATCCGACCATCTATGAATGAATTTATTTTGATTAGTTCGAATTCCTGTATCACTGGCATTGGATGAACATGCAAAACAATACGTACTAGCATTATTCCCAGGGTGATCACCTCGTTTGCAGCAGTTTCACATGTACTCCCTCCGATCCTTTCTAGTCTGCATACAAGTTTTGTCTGCAGTTAAAGTATCTCTACTTTGACCAATCTTATACAAAAAAGTATGCACTTTCACAACGTGCGAAGTAAAAAGGAACAGAAGGAGTACAAAGAGTTTGAGCAGCTTTTTAGCGTTTCTGTACATTGCAATCAAACACACAGGCCTGGCAATTCATAGAGAACATTCAAAACAATCGATGATTATGCATCTCAGCGACTCACATGTCAGAGGCAATATTTACTTCACAACTAAAGAATAAAGAAAAAATTTATCGACGCTGCTGACAGCAAAGGGCATCCCATTCGAAAATATCAAACGCATGTCTTGCTAAAATCAATGAGCAAAATTTGACAAGGTTGTCCCATTCCAAAATATCAAATGCCTACGATTGTGGAATGGGCAGGGTTTGCCATCAGTTCGGACATTGACATGGCACCTCGTGCTAAATAAACCACCTGTTCTTTTTGTGCAGTTCCACCAAAATCAACCAAATTCGCGCATAGCTTGTATGATTTCGCCCTTATATGTTGCAACGCCTTGAACTTATCGGCACCTCCTTTCTTGTGGTGGAAATGAATGATTCGATGTATTCATGAACATTTTGTTCAGTTCCCATTGAAATCAAGCTGAGCACCCCTGTTTGCACAAATACAAAAAAGTGATTAGTATAGAGCAAACTGTACTGTGAATTGACAGTTTCAATAGGCACATACATGGTCCATGTAGAGCACACTTTTAGAAAAATGGAACTCACCAGAAAGAATCCTAGAACAACATTGTACTCGCGCATCACAGCAAAAAAATTGAGATTTTGTCAGTCCTTCTGAGCTGAAGTTAGTTTGGTCTTGTAGGGAGTAATGTAACCATCCTTCAACTGCTCCTTTTGATGTTAAGATAGACAGGGCTTGTTCATCCTGGCATAATCGGAACTAGTCACTTCAGTACTCCATATTCTTCTTCAGAGGAATATGATCCTGTTGTGCAAAGACAAGAGGACTACTAAATGCTAGCATCACTGTTTGCTCGAAAAAAAGGAAAGGAAATATTTAAAACAACACAGATGAAGCACTTCTCAAGGACAATACCAGTTTTTCATGACAGTATCTAAACAATAGCACAACACCGATAGAGATGACAAAGCTCAATCATATGGATGTAATCAGTGGGCGAGTACCAACCTTTGTCAGGAGGCTTATTGTGTAGAGCATACATATGAAGCAATTCTCCGGAACCATCTGTTGCTATCTACGGTGGTGGCCATGCTTACTATATACTTCTCGATTAGTTTAATGGTTCCAACATCTTCTTGTGCAGTTCCACTAAAATATATGGTATCTTCAAAGAAGATCCCTGTTTGCACAAGTAGAGATAATTACATATTACATTAAGAGTGGCATCAAATCAGTGGCAAAAAAATTGCTCGTTCTAGCCACAGCAATAAATTAAGATGCAAAACTATATCATTACTTGTGTCATCACAGTTCCAGTGCTTCATTACAGCACCGGGAGTTGATTTTTGTTTTTCTTCCCCTTGTTCTTCCCCTTCATCACTTGGTCCAATAACAAACAAGCTTCGCCTTCAATGTAAGATTTGGCATGTCAATTAGGGAGCACAAGTATAGTACTAAACTTAATTTTCTGATGAAAGTGGCAAAATACAGGCCATCAGTTGTGAAATATCCTTATCTTACCTCAATGGGATATTACGGTGCACATACAGATTGGAAGTCTTGTCTCCATTTGTGCATTTCACTAAAATCAAGCAACATTATCATACAAGTAGCACAACATATGAATGCACACCGCAAAGTCATGTGAAAGAAGGCTAGTACTGACCTCTCATGATGCGGAATTCAAACAACTCACAAGAAGAAGATTTGAACCAAATTCGCCTTAATGGATAGGAAGTAAGATCTCCTCTTGTGCAGTTCCACTAAGATCAAGCAATCAAGCAACGTTGTCGGTGTGACATTTTGGTTGAACCGCACAAAACACTCTTAAAACAAAAGTGTTTTGTGCAGGTGCAACAAAAGGTCACAATGGCAACGAGGTGAAGCAGATAACCCTGTTTACACAGAGGTGCAAAGGAAACAATTAGTGGTCAATAACGATGGATGACACAGAAGCCAACAAAAAGAAGCATCTACCTTATCTAAATGGGAAAGAAAGCAAGACAGTAGCATTTCTCAAACAGTGGCATTGATTAATATTAACATAGAGATTATACTAACAATAAAATTCATTAAACATGTAATTTGCTTTTAACTGTGGCATTGCATCAATTTTCCAGCGGCATTATTAGAGGGTGTTTGTTTACAGGGACATTTTGGTGTAGGGACTAAAAAAACTCCGTGTCAGTCCCATCTAAACCAAAGAGGAGGGACTTTTAGGGACTAAAAGTGGGCATTTGGGACTAAAGAAAGAAGACCCCGAGGGAGTCTTTTTGGGACTTTTTCCAATAGTTGTCCCTGCCACGCATCGCACCTTGTCTCTATTAGTTCATTACTAGGGGTAACATGGTCTTTTAGCATGTCATTTAATAACCTCTAGTCCATGTTTAGTCCCTGGAACCCAGCAGGTAGGGACTAGGGAGTTTTTAACCAAACAGGGCCTTATATTAACAACAGTTAATGAGTTGCACGGGACAATGGACACACCAGCACCATGTGCATCTACCGATGTACTGTGGTCATGCATAGTCTGTTGCAACAAAGAACAAACAACCAAGGAGCATATTTGTATTGGTCCTAGTTTTGTTATCTTTAGACGCCTTTCCCTATGTGAGCGCAGCAAATCTAGTCCTGCTCAAACTCTACAGCCTTGTCCCTTCCTTTCCTTTTTGAACTAGTACTTTTGCCCCTTCCTTTCCTCTTTGAACCACGTCCTAGATTTATGCGATACAACTTTCCCCACTATTTTCCCCCATTCCTTTCCTCTTTGAACCACATCCTAGATTAATGCTATACAACTTTCCCCCTTCATTTCCTCTTTGAACCACGTCCTAGATTCATGCTATATACAACTTTTCCCACTACTTTCCCCCACTCCTTTCCTCTTTGAACCACGTCCTAGATTCATGGTATACATGCAGTTAGAGCAATACATGTGGACTAAGTAAATTATACCTTAAGGTTCTTGGGGCGTGGTTCAGTGGGCGACGGGACGGCGGCGAAGAAGAAGGGGTTGGAGGCCCTCCCGTGCCGCCGCTGGGTGGAAAGTGAACAGCTGCGCCGGTAGTCCCTCGCCGACGGCGACATCGTTAAGCCTCCTTCCCTTCCCGGGGGACGGATCCTGCCGGCTCTTTGAGCAGCAGTGAGGGGAGAGAGAGGCCAACGAAGTCTTGTTTAGATCTGGAGAGGGCGAGAGATTGTGAAGAGAGCAACTACAAGCGCTGAGGCTCCAGCGGGAGAGGGCGTGAGAGTGTGAAGAGAGCAACTACAAGCACTGAGGTTCCAGCGTGTATATATATACTAGAGAGAGAGTGTGAAGCGTGCAAAACCTAGAAAACATTTTGACCAGTCAAAGAATCCTCCTGGCACAAATTATGCTCAAGTGTAGTTATCGAACCCGAGACCTCAAGTTTGATGAGCGAACAGGCTAACCAGCTACACAACCCTCCCGTTATGTTCAACGAGAGGGAAATAACCTTTTATACATTCCTGCATTCGTGTGACAAGCATGCCGTGTTTTTTTGTGTCTGTGGGAGTCATTGGGATTTCAATCATAATCGTGTCATGTGGCTTTGGTGGTAAGACTATCCACAGTGGTGCAGAAATAATGCAGCCTTAGTCACCTTACCTCTCTCCACGTAGTACGTTGGGTCCCACCAAACAAATTAATAAGAAAAATTAAAAGCGCCAGCGGTGTATCTTACCTCACATATCTCGCTACTGCTCAGGAACACTGTCCAATTGATCCCTCTGTTCGCTCACGTACTATTTTAAGTGAATCCTTATTATAACATGCACACAAATTTTGGGCATTTGTATTCGACTTAAGTCAGTGTGCCACCGTATCTCGTATACTTACTACTCCCTTCGTCTAGGTGTAATAAGTCACGTTAGAAGGTGCAACGGGACCAAGGTGCGTGTGTGTGTGTGTGTGTGTTTAACACCATGTGTGTGTTAGAGAGAGCGACAGATCGACCTACTCCTACAGAGAGATGTTGTGTAGTGTACGATTTTAGCCGCGAGAGTCGGTGCATCCTCTCGTTTCCCGGCGTGTCTGGTAGGGACATGCGGACAGCTGCCACGCCCGCTCCTGACCAGCCTGGCTCACCCAAAGCCCCTCCATCACCCGCGCACGCTTCCCGTCCGAAACGGTCAGCGCCGCTCCAAAGAATCGGTGCCGCATTCATGCCCGGGCAGAGCGGACGCGACCTCTCACTGGCGCAAGAGTGATGGTTGCTTCATCCTTCCAACTTACTGCTGGGTCTATGTGATTTGTCGGCTCATTGGTCTATGCAAAGAAGTAGAGAAATATCCACAGGGAGTGATGTGGGCAGCTGGAGCAGTGGTGCAAGCCGGCTGTAAAGGGAGTTGTACCTGAGGGACGTAGCTCAACCTTGAGGAGGGCGGTGGGAGGCGGCAACTGCTCACGTCGCGGTAGTGAGCAAGGGACGAAGGCAACCTCACCGGCTTTGTGAGAGAGAACGGCGGGGACCCCTCATCGGGACGTGCCGACAGTGGGTTTTCGCCGTCGGCAACGGCCACTGCATCTACACTAAGCATCCACCCCTTCCCCAAGTGGACGTGATCCACCGGGATGTTAGAGATGTGGCCACAGTCGTTTTGTGTGAGAGAGTGTGAAGAGAGCAACCCCAGCAAGCAACCGTGTAGGCTGGCCCGTCCTGACTATGTATAGTGGAGCGGTTTCCTTTTCTCTCCATATGAACCTATCATATTGCGTACGTGCCATTGAAGAAAAAAAACTTTATTTATAAATGACGCGGCACCTACTACTCGTTCTCCTATAACCTTGCACTTGGCATCTCCAAAATATTAACCTTGCGATTGGCTCTTCGCCTCTTCGGGAAGTCGAGCAATAATGGTAGTGCAGTATATATTGTTCTGGCTATATGAGACCGAATGAATTGCTGCACATCCACCACGTGGGCGAGGGTCGAGGGGCAAGGGAGAGTGCTACATACGGAGCAAAATGAGTGAATCTACACTCTAAAATACGTCTATATACATCAGTGTTTGGAGTATGTACTAGTAGTTCATATTGAAATCTACTAAAGGACATATATATTCCAAACAATATGATATAATCTCTATAACCAAGGTAGTAGGGACGAGGAGTAAACGGAGGGAGTAGTAAATTTTTCTCCTCGTCCTGCAAGCCACCGCGCGCATGGGCGAGGGAGCGGGCGTAAGGCGTAGTAAGCAAGCTTCACCTCATCCTGCGAGCCACCGCACCCGTGGGCGGGGGAGACGGCGTACTAAGCAAGCTTCTCCTCGTTCTGCGAGTTGACAGGACACATCAAAAGTACTCCGGTGTATAGAGCCTTGCCTCTAAGGTAGGCCCCACATGGTTTGCCTCTTTTTTTAACATAACACGTCAAGTCGCAATTTGTTTGTTCACCCGTGGTAGACGATCCTCCCTCCACCAAGTGGACAACCAGTACACGTGCCAAATTACCACGTGGGCTTCCTTTTTCGTACAGAAATGAGCTCCACCGTGTACTCGCGCGAGTGTGGTTGGGAAAGAGACGGGAGTACGTGCGCCGTGCATGCACCTCTTCTCTTCGTGCACGTCCCCCACCTACGTGGGTGCGTGTGAGAGATACAAACCGCGTTCGTGAGTGTTTTTTGTTTTGGGGTGGGGGTGGGGTGGGGGGTTGATTTCGTGAATTATTTGTGGGAATATGTGTCGATGACATCTCAAACAAAATTTTGCATGCAATGTGTGTGAAATGGAGGCCTATCCATATCATACATAGAGGGTTGGGCAATCCACGAGAAGAGAGGGAGGGGTCATAGCTATTGATAGAGTCGAAGAGAGGATCAAGTGGGTGGGTGCGAGATCGATGAAGAGAGCCATCAAAATTGTGTGTGTGTACAAGTCAAAGATATAGGGCGACTGGCCTACCGGAACGTTAGAGGGCACACGTCAGGTTTGTGTGTGGCAGGGAGACATGACAAGAGCGCTCGATGTATCGGTGTGTGTGGGGGTGGGGGGAGGGGGGTGGTGGGAGGGGTAGGCAGAGGCCTAACTATAGAGGTAGAACGACTCGTATATGTGTTGAGAAGGAGAGACCCAGCTATGTATTGAGGGAGATCGGTCGACATCCATACATAACTGAAGGACGGGAAGTATGATGGGAGAGAGAGAGGAGAGAGAGAGAGGGAGGGAGAGGGAGGGAGAGGGAGGGAGAGGGGTAGAGTGCTGGATGGGTGATGGAGTTGCTTCTCGAAGATGGTGGGAGAGGCCTACTAGACAAACTAAGGGTGGAACTGCAATGTTATCAATAAGAGTGGGGATGTGTTTCTGTGTGTGCCTGTGCGTGATAGATCTGTCGGGACGCATCCATGGATGATGAAGCGGAACCATGTGTTTGGTAAGCAAACCTAACTAGATCAGTAAATCAATTGTTGTTTGTCGGAGGAAGGGAGAGACACAACTAATGAGGTAGATCGATTGACGTGTGGGTAAAAACGAGTTATAAGGACCTAGCTAGCTATATGTATAGCGAGAGATCGGTCGGTGTATGTCCATTTGTTAGAGGCAAATAAGGCCCAGCGAGACGGATAGACAGAGAGAATGGAGCTAGGAGGTGGTGCGAGAGGCCCAACTACTAGCTAGATAGGGGGAGGAGTGTGCGGTTGTGAGAGCGATGAAAAGAGGGGCGAGAGTTTACACGTGTGTCTGACCGTATGAGAGACACGAGGCAATGACACATAAAGGAGGAGATTGAAGGTGTGTTTGTATGTTGTAGGCAGGCATCGCTGGAGAGGTTTATCAATTGGTGTGTGTCGGAAAGGAGTTGTGGAGACTCTGGGAGAACAACCTAAAAAAATGAATGTGCCCGGTGGATAGAATGTCGAGGGAGGGGGAGGGCGAGGAGGGCGTGTGCATGCATGAGAGAAAGTTAGTGGTAGCTACAAAGGTTAGAGGATTGTGTGGGTGTAAGAGACTAACAAAGATCATAATTTGATATGAAAGCGGATTCATATATTTGAATAGGAGATCATAGTGTTTTAAACATTGCATGCATGAATATAGCGGTGATACACGTGCTGTGCACATGTTATACCATAATGTGATAATGCATGGCGTTTGCAACTCACAGCTAAATGCTGAACAATCTAAACCATACTATACATCAAAAAATCTCACATTTTATTTGAATTTGTGATAATGTGTGGCGTTTGCAGCTTACAACTAAATATTGAACAATCTAAACAATACTATATATCAAACATTCTCACATTTTATTTGAATTTGTGGTAATGTGTGGTGTTTGCAACTCACATCTAAATACTTGTAGGCGTAGGGGGCGGGGCACCATACATAATGTGATAAACACATTATACATATGAGACATGGTTTATATTATGAAGATCTAGCTAGAGCTAGAAATGTAATGTGATTTGAAATCAAAATAAAGTGGATTCAAAAAATCTAGTTCGAGTTCATATAGTACACATAGTTCATATGTAACTCGAGACTAATCATGTGGTGTGTTGTGAAGATAATACACAAACGATGGTTTAACTTGACAATAATGATGATTGTAGATCTTATTAAAACAGAGAAACAAATTCAAATGCTTTGACTTCACAACAATCATTACTGTAGATCTTATTCAAATAGAGAAACGAATTCAAATTTAGTTCATATTGAAGCGGTAGTATATACATTTGGAATGCACTAAAACGTTTATTTGAGTAGTAGGTTGCATGCATTATACACGTAGCGAAATATTTTAATTGAACATAACATGAATTCAAAGTTTTGAATGACATTTGTAGGGCGCATTCATTTGGTACAGTACACGTTAGGCTTGTCTGGAAATTTCAACCCGCGCCTTGTTAGCCCGAAATATTTAAGATATATCTTTGTCTTGTTGTGCTCCGACAACTCCCTCCATCTCAACCCACGCCTTGCTATTCCGAAATTACAACGCGCGCGAAAACTCCCACCTCCTGTGAAATCCCGACACGCGAAATGCCCGTGGTACCCCTGAACCGAAAGAACCACCTCAAATCGGTGGGGTTACTTTTGTAACTTACCCCACATTTCGGACAAGCGCATCTCTAAGCCATGGTTCCCCACTGCCATCCCATCCGCCCACCAATTCATACACCGAGGCCGCAAAAACCCACGACGAAACCACACACCCTGCTCCGTCCGCCACCCAGCCGTATCCTCTTCCCCGACGACGTCGTCCATAGCAACACCTCGACGTCCCTCATCCACCGTACCGGATGAGGATCCGCCGTCGATCTCATCGTCCCGCCGGTTCAGCCACCCCATCCTCCACCTTCAAGGAGCTGCCCCGACGTTCCCCTCGTCTTTCGCGCCACCTCCATTCCCACACCGCCGTCTTCACCTGCACCACCGGAAGAGCATCATCATCACCATTTCCTTGGATGAAGCTGTGGCCTAATCGGTGCCACCAAAGAGGTTGTACACTAATCGCTGCATTTTCTTCTTGATTCGATCTCACGATGCTGCCGGCGCTCGGTCCCGAGCCGACACGGCGCGGCTCCATCCACGACGGCGTCACCGGCCACTTCCTCCATGGCGTCGCTCCCTCGGCGGCGACGTCCACATCAGTAGGACCTGCTGCTGCTTTAGCTCTCGCTCGCGCTGCTGCTCTATTCTTGCTCTCGGTCCCTTGCCTGGTCTGCTCTTGCTATTGCTCTTGCTTGTGCTGCTGCTCTCGCTCTTGCTCTTGCTTGCGATGCTGCTCCGATTTAGCTACACTTCAACCCGATGCCGCCGGGGTGAAGGAAGAACCAGCTGCAGCGGGGAGGGGGGCTCGCCGGAGAGGTACCCCACTATCTATCTTAGGGTTCAGGATGGGGGCGGTGGTCGCCGGCGGTGGCGGGGCGTTGGCGGGGTGGTGGCGTGGGTATCGCCGTAGAAAAAGCTCGACACGAGGGGGGGGCTAGAGGGATGGCCGGGGCGGCGGCGGACCGGCGGTGGGGTGTTTTCGGGGCGGGCGGGGCGGCGCACCGCTGACCGCGGGCGGCGGGGGGCTGCTGTTTGGCCGGCTCAGGGGGGTGGAGGTTGAAGATGAACCGCAGGCCCTTGATTTCGTATCCAACGGCTGCAAAATCGACTGACCAGAGATGAAAAAGTCAGTCGACCGACGTGTAGCCTCACCTTGCTAGTGCGTTCAGTTTCGATAACAAAATTCAGTTTCGACGGCAAAATTCAGTTTTGACAGTTAAGTTCAGTTTCGACAGTTAAGTTCAGAGATGAGCAACTGATGTATTTTACATCTAGCACTTTGTGTTTATGTATTTTACGTCATGTATTGGAGATGCTATTAGAATTCCACTCAGGTTAACGTTGTTTGTTGTCTCTCTTGTCCTGCTTCAGCCTCGGCGTCGTACAACTCACCGGAGCTGCTCCAACGACGAAACCCTCCATCACAGCGGAGCAGTACCTCGGGTTCCATCTCCAGACGCCTAAGATCTTCTTCCCCTCCTCCGACAGCCAAGTCATCCGGAGCATCCTCACCGGCCAACCCAATCACGCTGAGATCGACATGGCTTTGCCAAAGAGGTTGTACACTTGTTGCATCTCTTTTTTACTCTACATGTTATATATATTGTCCACTGAGCACACAGATTTGTTCCTTTAGTGTCTCCTTGAAAGAAAAAACGTAGGAATTTTAATTTTCACTTGTCCTCCTTTTCAAATTCCTATTCATGAAGCACAAGACTAAGAGATAGTAGCATAATAGCATTATAACCGTACATTTTCTTGTGGTTTGACTTAATCTCACCATGCTTCTTTGCATCCTGTGATTTTCCAATTGTTGTGAATCAATCACCCAAATTGGCAGAAATCCTGTGTTTTTAAATTCTCTGTTTTGCATGTGCATTCCTATCCTATTCCTGTCTATTTCCTATCCCTGCATTGTTGGAATCCTCCAATTCAAACGAGCCCTTACAGAATTACTTCTCTTACAAATAGTTGTCAAAGAAAACCTTGCGTGGTTTGTCCCGCTCCTGCTGCGCCGTCGTCCACCCCAGCTCAGCTGCTCCAACGACAGAAGGGTCCAACACAACAGGTATCCGGCCTCTAGACTGTCTTTCGCCGCCTCAGATCTTCTTCCCCGCCGCTGGCAGCCATGAAAACTGCACTACCATCATCAACCGAGTAGATGACCTCGAGGACTACACGGGTCCGCAAGAGAGGTCGCACTCTTTCGTGTCTGCTTACGTTATGCATCGCTTAATATTACATGCTACTTTATCGTCCTGTTCACCGGTTAGACTCTGAGTCAGCTCCAAACTAATGGTCAAACTTGAGTTTTTAAATGGTTGTGGGGTACATATCGGGGCCACTATCAATAGTATCTATCTACTATATGGTTAATCTCCGGTGTCTACTATGAGTTTCATGTTGGGTGGGAAACAAACAGTAAAGAAGCCATTATCTGTATTTTTTAACTGAAGCCATTATCTACCTGCTATTATTGGTTTTGGGTCTATCCACAGGTTGCTACCATCACTCTGGATTTCCGCATGCACTCCTTACATAATCTCACTATGTTTTATTCCTATGCATGACAGTTATTGTAAACAATGGAACTAAACATGTAGAGCAAAGGAGACGAGCCTTGCGTGGCAATAAAATTTCATGCAGACGTCGCTCCATGGTAGGCGCAAAGGCAGCCCCCCTCCATGCATTTTGGCTTGTAATCGAGAGGAAGATATCTGTTCCGAGGGGGATTCAGAAGGAGAAGACAACTCCTATTTACCCCCTGAGGTCTTCGCTCTAACTTGGCATGCTGATGTTGGTTATATCATGCATATGGTGTCTTGCATTGCTTACTTTATACATCAAATATGTCATCTGCTTAGTTTAGACATCCTTTGTGCGAATGCCATCTGTTTAGTTTATTCATCGTTTATGTGAATTATGCAACACCATCTTGTTTAGCCAGGCATCATATATGTGAATTTTGCAATGCCATCCTGCTTAGCCAGTCATCTTATATGTAAATTATATCAGGCCATCCTTTTTTTTGTTACATATTACATTTGTCAACAATGTTATTACATTCAACTGCTCTTCGCGTGCATCAGCCATTTGACACGGTGATGGCAAATTCTGGAGTGAAAACAAGGTCTTCAGAGCAGACTATGCTATCTGACGAAGCGCATATCTCGCTGGTTAGGGATAGCTCCTTAGAGGAGGATTTAGAGACAGATGACCAGTCCTATTACCCCCTGAGGTGTATGCTCTAACTTGGCAGGGTCATGTTGCTCATATCGTGCGTATGGTGTCTCACATTGCTATGTCATTTGATTAGTTTAGACATGCTTTGTGTGAATGCCACCTGTTCAGTGTCTAATTACCATATATGTGAATTATGCATTGCCATCTTGTTGCAAGACATTATATATGTGAATTATACAATGCTATCTTGTTGCAAAGGCATTATATATGTGAATTATGCAATGCCATGCTGTTTATCCAATCATCATGTATGTGAATTATATCATGCTATCATTTTTTTGTATTACGTGTTCCATTTGTCGACAACGTTTGTATATTCAACTACTCTTCCTGTGCATCAGCCATTTGAAGCGGTGATGGAAGTATCTGGAGTGAAAACAAGGTATTCAGAGTAGACAATGCTACCTGCTGAAGCAGACATCTTGCTGGTTACAGAGAGCTCCTCAGAGGAGGATTCAGAGACAGATGACCAGTCCTATTTTTCCCCCGAGGTCTATGCTCAAACTTGGCAGGGTTATATTACCCATGTCATGCATGTTGTCTTGCATTGCTTAGTTTTTACATCATATATGGATTGCCATCTGCTTACTTGCTTACTATATAAATCATATATTTGAATTATATCATGCCATCATGTTTACATAGTACATACACATCATCTATCTGAATTATGGCATGGCAACCCATTTAATAAAGACATCATATAGTTATATCATCTCATCCTGTTTAGTGTTTACAGTCATCATATTTTGAATTATGGCATTCTATCCATGAATGTATGTGAATTATGGCATGCTAACCTATTTAATAAACACATTATATAGTTATGTCATGTCATCTTGTTTACATAGTCTCATATTTTGAACTATGTCTTTCCATCTTTTTTAGTTAGCCATCATAATGTGAAATTGTGTCATGCTATCCTGTTAGTTAGCCATCATATATGTGAAATTGTGTCATGCTATCCTGTTTGGTTAGACAACATAAATATGAATTATTTCATGCCCTCTTTTATTCCCCACTATCCATTGCACCTGTCTATCATATAATGTATATACTTTCAATTACTTTTCTTGTTTATTAGCCATTTGAATTGGAGAGCGTGATGGCAGTATCTAAGGGAGTAACAACACGGTCTTCAGAAAAGATAGTGCTACCAGTTGATGCAGATAGAACCACGGTTGTACTTGCCCAAGGACCAGATCCACCACACATAACCCAGACTCTTGCAGATTGTACCCCTACCCAGTTGGACAGAGAACCAGCTACACCCCTTCTAACCCCAACCCCGGCAGATAGTAACCCAGTTCCAGTTGACACAACACCGTCTCCACCACAGAGCACCCAAACACGAGCAGTTAGTAAGGGAACTGCAGTGCCCAAAGCACGAGGACCACCACTCCGAATCCCAACTCAACACTTAAAGGAGAAGAAGATTTGTTCTCAGGTCAGGTTTTGTAGCTATGGTTCATACTCCTTTGCTCTTGCATGACTGTATTTACTCATACCAACTATTTCCAAATTTGAAGGATGGAATTGAAACTCCAATGGCGCAACAGGTATGTTTTAAACCTGTTTATTTAACTGGTTTGCTGTTGTAACCTGCTCTATGTTGATTTCAGTTTCAATTGAATAAACAGTTATGTTCTCATGTCATGCACATTACAAGTGTTGTTATTGCTCTATAGTTACCCACACTTATATTCTGTCTATTCTGCTTTGTCTTGAACAAATATTATTTGAACTCTGTCTCTATCTTGATTTGGCAACAAAAACTAGAATGATATAGACCATAAAGTGACCATGGTACATAGATATATGTTTGTTTCATGCTGTTATCCTGTCCACTTTACTACTGAACTCATTTACCAAAATGATTTTCATATACAACATGGTAAACATGTGATGTGTCTGCTTGTTTCTCTTTTAGAATGCGGACAAAATATTGGAGAACAGTATCGCGTTATCCAATGGTAAAGGAAGTAATGCAGATAAGGTTCAAGATAGTGAGACATCCCTGTTGGTCTCCAAGAAAGCTAATAAAAACTATCTTGACGACAGTGAGGGAACCCAAAAGTCCTGTCTTGATGTAGTGTTTGAGTTACTGGCCAATACTGCTGGCACAAGCTCTTCGAACTCGCTGCCTAAATCAGTTCGTCTTCTTGAGTCTCAACTTCAAGTTGAAAGACATCGATCAGATGTGCTGCGACAGGAAGCTGAAGGACTGAGGAAGTCCCTGCAGAATTCAGATGCATATTTTCTGGTGCAACAGCAAGCGCTGGAGGATTTAAGCGCCAAACAAGAGAAAGTTAATAAGCTTGCTAAGCATCTTGCCAGCATTATGGGTACCCAGGATATTGTTTCTTGAGATCTTCTGAAGTGGTTTCAGTTCTGGATTTGTTTTGCTGCGGCGTTTATTTGCGCTGGTCGCCAACTTTGACAACCAGTGTATATGATATGCTGCTTTGTTCCCTATATTTGCACTGGTGGCGAACTTTGATGCCCAATGGATGTAACATGTGTAATAGCCGTGATAGACTAGCGTTAGTTGCTTGCTTATTTATTTCCTTGTTGTCTTGTTTGTTTGTTTGCTTGTAGTCATTGCAGTTCTTTTTCTGCGGTTAGCTAGTGGCTGCAATAACCTATTTTTAAAATTAGGCCACAATAACCATGGGCTAATATTTACTGTAGTGACACTGGGCCTCCTACTGGCCGTAGAAACAGTGGGCCTTCTACGGGCTGTAGAAACAATGGGCCTTCTACGGGCCGTAGAAACAATGGGCCTTATGCGGGCTGTATTATCAATGGGCCTTATACGGGCCATATAATCGATTGGCCAAACATGGGCCAAACAGACCGCATTATGGCCGTAAACGGGCTAGAGTTGGAATCGTCCGTTCATGGGCCGACCATAACGGGCTATCGTTAATAGGCCGTATTTGATGACGCTATGAAATCGGCCCAACGTATTAACGGACCACAAACGGGCCGACTGTAACCACGGGCTGAATTTGGCCCACAAGCAGAAAATGACAGTAACGGGCCGTAAGTAATCGAATGCTGGAAATGAGCCCAAGAATAAATGGGCTCAGAGAAGGCTGAAAGATAACATGGGCTGGAAACGACCCAACGGAATAACAGGCCGTTAATGGGTATAAAGTGATACACTGTTCATTACGGGCCAATTTCACCACGGGCCGTTAATGGGTGTAAAGTGATACACTGTTCATTACGGGCCAGTTTCACCACGGGCCGTTAGTAGGCCAAGAGTTACATAGGGCCTCATATGGGCCGAAAGACGTCATGGGCCATACATGGGCCAGAAGTGAAAACGGACTGGAATCATATTGGATGGCCCAGATGACGCTACTGGGCCTAATTCGGATAGGGTGTAACGGGCCTTGGGTTAGCGGGCTGTAAATGGGCTATATTCGAACAGGCCGTTAACAGGCTTTCCATGGGCCGGCCCGCCAGTTTTGGACCAAGTCAAACGGGTCGGCCTTTTCACAAGAATGGGCCTCTGTTGGGCCGTGCCACGTGTCGACGTATCATAGGCGCCTTCCATCCAATGAGTGGTTGACATCTGTCCCAAAGATGAGCCGACACGTGTTTCCTCCAGCCAATGATGATTTTACACGTAGAAAATCCCATTGGTCAGGGCTGTTAACGGGTTATCGGATCCAAAACCCGACCCGATAGCTTAACGGCGTTCCGTTATGGTGGATGCCACGTGTCGGTCACCCTTCATGAAAGCACTTCTGTGACGCGCGATTTATCGTCATGGAAGTGGACACTTCCGTGATGATAATTTTGGTAATGTCATGGAACACTTCTACGACAGCACAGGTATGACTATCTTGATTCTGTCATAAATTTGTCATGGATGTACATGCATGACAGAAAACGCGACCTACTGTGACAAACACGTATCATCACGGAAGTGTATTTTTTTGTACTGGCTAGTTTTTGTCCTCCTTTCCATGTGTGGCCTCATCAGGAGTGCAATAATCCTTGTAAATGTCATCAGGGATCTCAAAGGCTGTGTTGACTTCCAGTTTCTTTCCTCCCTTCTGAGGTTTCTTTCTGTCAACCATTTTCTTCAGCTGAGGATTTTGAATAGTTGAATTCTCTGAAGAGGTATGCAACTTTTCTTCGAGGAATGCTGCAAATGAGTTAAGTTGATGAGAACCTAGAGATTCAGCAGCAGACATGTGTACCTGTGAACAAAGTATAGGTGCGAAGAATTTGGAGAGGTCATATGCGTTCTCAGAAGTTTTTGCAAAATGAACAAGTTTGAGGAATTTAACCAGATGAGTCTTGAGGAATTTCAGTAAGCGTTCTTTGACTTAGGTTCCAGAGTTGTACGGATTTGAAAATCCACACAACTGAGGAATCTTGAAGAAAAATGTTGCTTAGAGAAACAGATCAAGAGAAGATGATATGTGAGGTGTTTAGTGTGAAGAGTTGAGGAATAAACACCTTTTGAAGATTTGAAGAGAACATCAGAATCAACAAGGGCAGTAAAAGTAACTTTTAATTACCCTTGACGAAGAACACAACGAACTGTGAAGTGTAGATTTAGAAGCTTGTCAGTTTAGATCTTCCACGCTCTAACTTGGCAGAGGAAGACGGCTACGGCGGCGCCGGAGTGAAGAAATCCGCAGCCGGCGTGAGTACGGCGGCGACGAGGTCGAGGCGGTGAAGCTCTTCCTCACCGGCGACGATGGAAGTAGCGGTGGCGCTAGGGTTTGAGAGCTCGAGCGAAGGAGTGAGGTCGAGCGGAGTAAAAACGAAGTGAGGAAGGGAGAGGGGTATTTATAGCCGAAGTGAAAAACTGTTCGCCTGAGGAAATTGGACGAACGTGCCCCTGACCCTTCTCATTCGCGTGACATGTGTCACCCACGTACTGAGAGGTGACGATCGTGTGCGATCGTGGGTGAATATGATAATATATCGTGGAAGTGGAGTGGTTTGAGCGGCAAGAGCCGAAAATTCAGATAAGATCGTTTGCAATTTCTTCAGCTGACAAGGACACACTGAAGATTTTGAACGAGTTTCAAATAGAACACACATGAAGAATTTGTGAATAGACTGGGTTGAGTTTAGCACCCGCGTTGAATCTGGCCTGCTTATAGCCCATCTATTAATGGCCCATGACAAAGTTGGGCCTACAGCCCCGTTGATACCGATCTGCTTAAAGCCCATAATTTTATTGGGCCAAACAGGGCCCAAGATATATTTTGGCCTGTTAACGACACGTTTTCTATTTGGGCCAAACATGGGCCTAAGGCAGTTTCAGCCTGTGTTGGCCCGTAAATTTTTCGGCTCAACGCTAGCCCAATCTAGTTCTTAGCATGTTAAAAGCCCATGGTATTCTTTGGCCCAACTGGCCAGAACTCTACTCGGGTTGTTAAAGGAGGAAAACGACTATACGTTTAGAACTGCTAATGGCCCAAGATGATTATAGGCCCACGTTTTGGCCCATATATAACGAGTTATGGGCTGGCCTGAATACCGACAACATTGTGATCCGTTGAAGCTTCCGGCCTAAATTATAGCATACTGACCAAGAATAAACCTAGACTATACAATAAAGAAATTACAACATATTACATCCAGTGGGCATCAAAGTTCGCCACCAGTGATAATAAAGTGCAACAAGACCACGGATTACATACACTAGGCAACTAAGGTCGCCACCAGTGCATACAAACGCGCCGACAAAAGAATATACAAAACCGAGAGCACTTCAGAAGGCATTAGGCCTGCCCTGGCCGTGCACCAAAAGCAGCAGAACAAGCTGATGAGACCTTAGTTGTGTCAAAGATATATGCTGTAACCGTAGCTGCATAGCAAGAAATCATGCATGGGTGTCCTCTGAGGCCTTCTTTACATCATTGACATCAAGTCGGAGCTGAGGTGAAGCAAGCCTTTCCACTTTAAGTTGAGACTGAAGAAGTCGATTTGATTGAGGCAACAACTGCACACAGGTTGTCTCACAGCTGCTGGTGAGTAGTTTCAACTCACTGTCTTCATCAAGACATGACCTTGGGGTCATCTCACTCTCTTCAAGATGGTTTGGCTCACTATCTTCCCTAAAGTTCTACCCGGCATAAGAGATACAACTCTGAAAGAGAAACAAGGAGATACGTAACATGTTTCACAAATATATATAAGCAAATATATGGATCTGTTTTGCATAAGGAACATGGTTTTACAATTACAATTTAAAACCGATAGTTGTTGCAAACATCCAATTAGATGTAAACACTAAAGTAAACATCAGTGGAGGAAATGATGCCTATCCAAATCTATACTAGAACAAAGTTTGAGGGCTTGAGAATGATGAACTTACATTACATGTTAACACGGGCTGGACAAAGCCCTTCTCCATGTCGATGGAAGGATAATTCAAGAAATTCCCCAAAGAAACTTCTTTATAAGTGTTGCCTTTATTCTACATTTTGTAAAGATTAAATATAGATTATATAATATTGGAAGAAATAGAGGATAATGAAGCTCAGGTGCAGAGTGATGATACATAATCAAATAGCTATTAATCTATTATATAATGAAGACAAGAGACAAATAAGCCATCACGTTTGTCCACATGTGGCAATATTATTTACACCGTCCGATTAGAGCAACAATGGCCAAGATTTAAAGTTTTTATGTAACAAGCTAATATGTACATAGCAAACATATTGAACAGTACACATTGTCACGTGTATATGCTGCAATGATTTAGAAAAAAAAACTCTTGCCGTACCTTTGTCTCTTCCTTTAATAAACAAGAAATCATCCAGAAATAGAAATAGGAAACAAAAATCATGTCGTGTTGGAAAAGGAAAGAGAACGTAATCCAAGCAAACTCACGGGAGGAGAAAACGTAATCCAAGCAAACTCCGCTAGGTCCCCACAAAGACAAACTCACGTATGCCGCCGCTGCATCACGAGCAGTAGCAAGGTTACTGTTTCCTCTCTGAAAATCACATCAGAATTGTTTGGGTTGAATTACCTCTCGGCCGAAAGCTAGGAGGAGATGCTATGGCGTTGTACCTCTCGGCTCTCCGAGTCAACCGCCTGAAGAAACCATGGACCGGGGGCCTGGCGACGCAACAACGACAACCAGGTAAGATTTCGCTCATGGCCAGGTCGCGCCTCCTATTAGGGGATCTTAGCGGCTATAACACAAGCACATGCCGGCTGCATTATTCGTCTATGACTCGCGCCCTGTATGTTCGACTATCGAGCCTGCAGCCAGTTACACTACTTACATGAGCTCAAGTTTTGCATGGATGATGCAAGGATGGAGAGCACAACAACAAAAAGATCTTTGTATCTATGCAAGGACTAGATGGAGAGCACAACAACAATAAAAAATCTCATGTTTGGTTAAGTCTATAGTCATTATCCCACGATCTTAAAAAGACAGAAAAAATAGTCTTCAATGGTGTAATGGTGATTGCAGATGCACTGGTCAGGTCCGAGATAAAATCCTTCCGCTTTTATATATGGCGTGCATAGCACAATTAATACTTGCGTCGTCACACTGTCCATGGCGAAGGAGTGGCATCCATTGGTGAGTCGGTAGGTTTTCTGAAAAATTATTGGGTTTGTCTAACAAATGAAATCCAAGATGAATCAGATTAAAAGGGAAAGAAACCTGCACATAAACTACATGTGGCTACTCAGGCCGATACTTCCAGTGCCAGTAATATTTTGTGTGCAACCCCAGAAGGATTTCTGAAACTGAACACCGATGCCTCCTTCATTGTGGCATCAGGATTGGCAAATGCTTGGGCGATTGCTGGAAACAGTAATGGGGATGTGAGGTTTTCTGCAGATTGTCTACTGCCAGGCTGCAAAAATATGGAGGAAGCCAAGGGCAGAGGCCTGCTGTTCGGGTACAAACTTTGTAAAAACTGTACAAGGGCCCAACACTGGTGCAGACTGATTGGCTTTAACTACCAGCGATACACACTGATCCAGATGGTGGACGACGTATGGAAGCAAAGGAGCCAGTTAAAAAATGTACAAGAGACCAACACTGGATGACGTATGTGGAAGCAAAGGCCAGCAATGAATAATTTCGAAAATTGTAGCATCTAAGATTTTGAGAGGGAGCAACAAGGTTGCGCATTCATTGGCTGCCTACTCTAGAAGTAGTGGAGATTTCTTCAACCTAGGACGTGTGCCAATATCTCTAGACCATATAATTGTAAAAGACGTGAGTATATGGTACTTGGAGTTAAGCGTAAGAGGGTACATGTTGATTAAATGACTTCTCAAACATAGATTTACATTCCTGATATTCATGGTAAGCACTACGATCTTTGAGCTATCTCAGTTGAAATTGGTACACCTTGAATTATTGTGGCCTTCATTATCCTAGAAATAACAACTAAACGCTTACAATAACTGAATGGTAAGCACTATGATCTTTGCGCCATCTCAGTTGAAATTGGTACACACTGAATGGAAACTATAACTAATATTTTTTTTAAAGAGCAAAAGATTCATGGTATTTATCATGTCCATTTATCCTAGAAATAACAACCAAATGCTTACGGTCTCCGTTTATGTAAAACAATAGTAGTATAACTTTCTGGAGAAAACCAATAGTGTTTGTTTATATATTTCAGATTTTCTTTTCTTATTTGCAGGTGTCGGATTCTTTTGGATAATGGTTTGTAGAATACATTACAATAAATTTTCCAGAAAATATTTTGTATGGATGCCTCAGATAGCTTTTACTTTTTTGCCTCAAATCAACAGGGTATTTGGCACTGAAGTCTCCCATCAGCACATGCGAGGATCAGGGGCGAGAATATTGAGATATTTCATAACAAAATAGGTAGGAGAATTACACTATTTCACAAAATATTAGCATTCCTATAATACTTATCTTCTAAAAATGTTTTTTGTACAATGGAGTGGATACAATACCCATAAAGCTTATATACTAAGTTCAATTATCTTCAAAATCTCCTGTTTTAACATGTTAGGGATGTGCTAATTTTAGACGATAAAGTACTTTGGTCAATTAAAGCTATTAATAAATTATAGTTAGAGGGAAAACAGACACATTTTGGACAACACTTTCAAACTTAAGACGATCATGTAAGCGCGCCAGATTATATAGTGAAAATGTTAGGCGACGATTTAAAGTACATTTATTATGGTACAACTTAATAATATAAGACTAATAAAATTATACATTATACTCCCACGTTTGAACAATATACACCCATATTGGTACACAACACCATGTGTACTAGAAAATATAGATGACTTAATATTCGAAGGACTTTGAAGGAGACATCAAAACACAAATACTCAACTAATGGTTACATCGATTATTCATCCTTATGTAATATTTAAAACCTTCGATAATTTACCTAATTTATGAAACTAAATCTCATATATCTATTTCTGTGTATTGTTTCTATCATAATAGAAAATTTAATTAGATGATTCACATATTTTTTTCCATTCACAAGATTGATAAAGAAATAGCATAAGTGGCAGGAGATGCCAATAATGCATCAAGTAGGTAGATCACCAATCATTTTAATCTTATTGAATATGGCTAAATCACTTTAGGAGTGCTGAGACATCATTGTTTGCCAGAGTCAAACAAAAGAATACAAGCTCAATGGCAGATTCCATTACTAGATGGTGAAGTTACTCGGGCCTACATTTCTACATGTGCGCAAGTTTTAGCACTACGAACCAACCATCGTAATTATGGCTTCTTATTTCTCTTAAATTATTCCACAAGATGGCATGAAGAAACAACGAAAACATTACATCACAAGATTCAAGTTATTTCAATGCTAGCCGCGCAATTGCGCGGGCCACACCGCTAGTTAAGTACATCATTACAAGGCAAAAGGTACTGACAAGAGGAATGCATACATCAATGTGTGCAGTGGTATTGGCTTTATTAAACATTTTAGTAAGGGTAAATGTAGATATGATAATTTGGAGCAAGTGGAGAGCAGGGTAGATAAGATGCAGAGTAATGCTAGACAATCAACTATCTCGCAATGCAAGTACAGTAATACTACCACCGTTCGTTATTACTTGTTGCTCAAATGGATGTATATAGCACTATTAAATTCTAAATACATCCAATTGAGCAACAATTAATTCGATATGAGGGGAGTACATGACAACAGGTACTTACATGAACAATACAGAACTTCATACCCATCGTGTTAATTCTACATTTATCTAAGAGTAAATATAGATCTTATAATTTCGAGCAAAGGGAGGATAATGAAGTGAACATTTACAGTGATGCTACATAATCAAACAACAATGAGTGTAAGTATGCTGATAAGGGCAAGAGGTACTGACAAGAGCAATGCAATGCCCACTATTGTTGCGAGATCCTATGATAAGGCACACATTGTTGAGAGAAGGTAAGGCACAATGCTGAAATGTAGGAGTTCAAATTTTGAATTGATATCATAGACCGTACATGACGCTGGGCTCTCTGCAGTTCTAATAGGGGTTTGGCCAGTGGAGTAGGGGTAAAGTGTGGTACAATTGGGCCTGTGTTTTTTGTGGCTGCTGATCTATCTGATTTAATAGTATCATTGCCTTTATACCTAGTTTGTACTCCTGTAACATCCCAAATTTTCAATTTGGAATGTTATGCATTAGATCATCATTGGATACCATATTTTATTGTATTTTGGTTGATCCTAGAAATTCTAAGCAATTCAAGGACCTACAGAGAGAGTTGGGGATTTCGTTATTTTCATATTTGAGCTTTTCTCGAATTATGAAAAGAGGATCGTTTGATTTTAATTTTATTTCTCTGAAATATTTCTTTTATAAAAAAATAAAAGAGAGAGGATAAAATGACTTCCTCAAAATAAAGAAATACCAGAGATTTAATATTAAAATCAAATAAGTTTTTATTTCGGAGTTTTATTGCTATTTTATTTGAATTAGGAAAAATACGCGTTTTTCAAAATTGCATTTTAGGCCCAAATAAATGTTCACCTTGTCGGGCTTATTTTTAGAGGGCAAGGAAAATTTATTTCGGAATTTTTGGAGTCCGTTTAGTATTTCTTTTCTTTCTTTTTCTGCACGTCCAAATTATTTAAAAAAACGCGAACCGACCTAACCGGGTCGTGTCCGTCTAGGACTCTCGGCCCGGCCGGCCTTATAAGCCGGGGGAGCCGCCCCCTCAGGCACCCGCACCCCGTCGAAACCCTAGCCCGCCCGAGCCGCACGCCGCCGCCGCCCGCGCGCGCCGCTGCCGCCCGCCACCGCACGCCGCGCTGCCGCCACGCCGCCGGAGCCGCGCCCCGCCACCGCCTCGCCGCCTGCCGGAGCCGCACGCCGCCGCTGCCGGTAACCGCCGCCGCCGCCGTCGGTTTTCTACCAAAAAACCGATCGGTTTTTTTAGAACCCGCGGTTTTATTTTTTAGTAGATTGGTTTTTTTTGGTTTAGTTATTTAGCGGACGTTCGCCCGTACGTTAATTTTTACGAACGGTTTTCACCTTTTAGCCGCAGACAGCGAACGCTCGTTCGTTAGCCTGTTCGTCAGTTTTCTTTAGTCGGATTTTTCTGCGATTATTTCTGATCGTGATTTTTGATCCGATTTTCGTTCTAGTTTATTTTTTCGCTCGTATGTCGGAATCAGGCGATTCAAGCGCCTAGATCTTCGTCTCGAGACCCTCTTTCCGTTTAACCAACTTGAACAAGTTTTTGCTACTGTAAAATTTGACCTAGGTCCAGATTAGTAAACGGATCTTGTTTCTTTCGCCGTTTGAGTTTCGTTGCCCCGTTCTATTTGATTCTTTTTGCAAACCGGAGTTCTTAAGTTGAACTTTCTGGTTAGATCTTCTTATTTGAGTTTTACCCGTGTTTCTTTGCTTGATTTCTTATGTATGCTATTGTTTGTTTGCGATAAAATTCCCGGAGTGCGAAGCGTGTTATTTGGAGTCTCTAGGTTACGCGGATCGTCAGCAAGGCAAGTAACACTTTGATCATACCCCTTTATCACCCAGTTTTTATGCATTAGTTCCAATCCTCAAACATTGCATGATTAGGATGTTATTAACGTGTCGGTTGGGAAGTAGTTGATGAGGTAGAACCTATTGCACTGTTACATTCAAACCCTTGGGAGTTACTTCTACACGTTGCTTATATTGCTATGCTATGCTCGTAGACGTGGTTTGGGTGAGTGAAATCCATGACAGATGTGAGATTGTTAATTAATGGTTCAACTTAAGGTGGCAACTTAAATACACATCTGGGTGGATTGAGGCACCTAGAGTACCCAGTGTTGCCTGTATTTTTTGGAAATCCCGGAGTACCCGTGTGATCTTCCTATGGACCGCCACCCAGGCTCAAACGGAACTGAGATGATTCATGCTAGAAACTTTCGTGTGCAGCCAGAAGCTATTATGGGCTCTAGCTTAGTTGAGTAAGTTACGTGAAGCTCTTGAAGAGGTGGATCAGCAGGTAGTGGGTTGTAGGTTTGGTATGGTCTGCCCGGAGTAGAGAGTTAATGTTTCTGAAAGACTGTGTCTCGGTCATCCGTTTCTCAAACACCATGTAGTGCGAGAAATTCAAAGAGGCGATCGAGTCTTGTGGGGAAAAGTGCGCAAACCTTTGCAGAGTGTACAAACTAATCATGGTTAGCCGTGTCCCCGGTTATGGACATCTTGAGTATCTAGTACTTGGAGTATCTTAAGTATCTCATCACTCTAAATTAATATTGTTGGGTTGATAATTACTTTAATTGGGATTGAGTTGGAGGAACCTTCTCAATGATGTTTCAACTACCATGATAGTTAAATTAAAATTTATTCCTTTGTGGTAGGGAAAAATTGGCTTTTCGCAAAACTGTAACCATAGAGCTTTCCACCAGCCAAATATGCATGTAGTGATAGCATTATTCTGTTCTTACTCTACTGTGTTACTTTGCTAGCATGTTCCATGTGCTGACCCGTTTACGGGCTGCAACGTATTATGTTGCAGACTTTTCAAACGAGGAGTAAGGTTCGTTAGGTCGTTGCCGTGCAGCTCAGCTATGATGTTGGAGTTGATGGACTCACTTTATCTTCCAAGCCTTTTGCTGTTATCGTATTAGATGGCCTTAAGCCATATTTATTGTAATAAGTTCTTTTTGGAGATATTCGATATAATAAGTGTGTGATTGCTACTCTGCAATAAATCCTCGAGTACTGTGTGTGTCAGCATTACCGATTCAGGGGTGACTCTGAAGCACATTGACTTGACCGTTTGAGGTCGGGTCACTACAAGATGGTATCAGAGCACACGCTGGGTTTAGGACACGAGCACTAAGCTAAAAGCCATAGATCACTATTCTCTTCTCATTTCTGACTCCTCCATTTTCTACTCTTTAGGATGGCGGATGCAAGGAACAAGTTTGCACAACCGGATGAAGAAGCACCTTTTGGAGGACACTTGAAGGAAGTCACTAGGTACCTGAACATAGGAATACCAAGCTTCGCCGGGACTTATAACGCCACTTTACCAGAAGAGGAGCAATGGATGGTTCAAGTTCAAGTTCTAGGAAGAACCTTCACGCCAGTCACTAAGCCCATAGAGTTTTCCTTCGATGCACCAACCTGGAGTCTAGGAAAGAGTATGGCAGCTCACATCACCATGGGACGTATTGGAGAAGTTTATCAAAAGGAGCTTAAGGATACTATGTATCAGATTTGTGGGCGCCGAGATGAGCAATGGGAGATGATCAGCACGAGGAAGGATAGATCAATTGCAGCTTTCATCCAGGAACTAAACCAGCACATTCGATGCTAGGAGAATCAGATGTGTGCATGAATGATAGATTTGAAGAAGGCGATGACAAGGATCGCGGAACTGGAGGAAGAACTTAAGGCTACACGTGAAGATTATGAGGAGGAAATTGTCGTACTAGTGGAGAAGAATGACGACCTGATTAAGAAGATAGGAGTGTTCCTGGGAGACCCCGCACCAGGAGGAGAAGACGAAGAACCCAAGGAGATTCACCCGGAGGACCACATCATCATCGACGACACCGACTCCGATCTTAGCGATGATGACTATGAAGACGAAGCTGGAGCAGATATCATGGAGTCTTCAACCGAGGAATATTTTTAGTAGACCACCACATCAGTAGTAGTATTCCACCATGTAAATAGAGTAGTCCGAGCACTTTTGCGATAGTTAGATCGATTGTATGCCTTGCTTGGTTGATTGAGTGAAATGATTGTGTTTGTCTCATGTTCATATGGGTAGTGCTTTCTCATTAGACCTCATTCTATTCTAATCTCTCCCCTCTAAACCCATTAGATGCCTCCGAGACGTGACCCCGGATTTGCTTTCCCACCGGAGCTCACTCAGTTGATCCAGCAACAAAATACCCTGATGCAGTTGTTAGTTCAGAACCAAGGCAACAACAACAATAACAATCCTCCTCCACCACCACCACCAGTTGACAACTTAGCCCATTTTCTGAGGTTGCAGCCGCCGGTGTTTTCGAGTAGCACCGAGCCCATAGTAGCAGATGATTGGCTCCGCAGGATTGAAAGGGAGTTAACCACTGTAGGATGTACTGATGTTGAGAAGGTGCGTTTTGCCGCACATCAGTTGGATGGACCAGCAGCATCATGGTGGGAGAATTACACCGTCACCTACCCTATAGCTACGGTGACATGGGACCAGTTTCAGCAAGCCTTCCGTACAGCCCATGTCTCAACTGGAGTAATGAGTATGAAGAAGCGTGAGTTTCGCAACTTACGCCAGGGGAACCGTACTGTGGCACAATACGCGGATGAGTTTAGCAAGTTATCTCGCTATGCCCTTGATGACATAGCCACAGATGCCGCAAAGCAGGAGAAGTTTATGGAAGGGCTAAATGATGAGATGAGCATGCAGTTGATGGTGACAACATTCACCAACTACCAGGAGTTGGTAGATAAGGCTCTTATGATTGAAGGGAAGCAACAACATATTGAGAGCCGTAAGAGGAAGTATGGACAAGGGAGGTATAACTCAGGAGCTCAGCAGAAGCCTCGCCTAACCCCAAACTCGGGAGGACTTGTTCATAACCATGGAGGCCACACCCATAATGGAGGAAGTAACCATAATCATACTGGCCCAAGGAATGGGAATGGGAATGGGAATGGAGCAAGCAACAATCAGAACCGCCCCAATCCAGCCACACCTACCAAGAGAGACCTAAGCCACGTTACTTGTTTCAGGTGCGGGAAGACTGGACACTATGCCACTGAATGTCCTGAAGGGAAGAATGGAAACGGAAATGGGAGCGCTGGGAAGAAGCCCAATCCATTCAACAAAGGACAAGTGAACCACGTTAACATGGAGGAGGTTGAAGAGCAGCCAGACGCGATTATAGGTAAGTTTTTTGTTAAGTCATTTATCGCTCTCATTCTTTTTGATACTGGTGCATCGCATTCATACATATCAAGGGAATTCGTGGATAAGTTTAAATTACTGACCCAAACCCTTAGGACCCCTTTGTTAGTAAGCTCACCTGGAGCAGAGTATATGGCTAGTCGATGGTGCAATCAGATACCCTTAACCATTGGTAGTCATGTTTTTCCATCCGACCTAATTATCTTGGAGTCACAAGGATTGGATGTGATATTAGGAATGGACTGGATGTCAAAGTACGGAGGAAGCATTGACTGTGTTAGTAAGTCAATTTGTCTCACCACCCCGGAGGGAAAAAGGATCAAGTATATATCTAGGCATGCGCCAAGAAGTAGCCAAGTAAATACCCTCACGGGAGTTGTTTAGGAGGAAGTGCCTGTAGTAAAGGATTACCCGGATGTTTTCCCAGAGGAGTTGCCAGGCATGCCACTGGATCGAGATATCGAGTTTTTGATTGAGCTATTGCCAGGCACATGGCCAATATCCAAGAGACCCTATAGGATGCCCGCGAATGATCTGGAGGATATTAAGAAATAGATCAAATAGTTATTGGAGAAAGGTTACATTCGACGGAGTTCATCACCATTCACCCTGGGCGTTCGGGTTTACCCGAATTTTCGGGTCGGGTATTTCGGGTTTTTTGAAATTCAGGTTTTCAAAAACAACTCCCGAAATATCTCTTAAAAAAATAAAACCCGAAATATCGGGTACCCGAATTTTCGGGTTCGGGTCCGGGTAGTCCCAAATTTCCCAAACTATGAACAAAGGTACTTACCGGTGTGATTATTTTCCCTCTTCTTCTTTTTATTAGTCTATATGAATGATGGTTGATTTATACTTACTGATGGAAACAGTGGCATTTAGACTTACTGTCATCCATGTTCTATTTTAAGTGAGATAGAAACAGAGCCACGCACTTCCAAAAACAGAGTACATCTAAGTAGCAGAATAATGTAGCATGGAAAATGTCAATTTTTAGCAGCATAACTCAGCATGACAAATGGCAGTCAGCGGCATAACAACATGCAAAATGATAGTTTTGAAACAGCATAAGTGCACAGCAGCATGACATTTACAGCAACATAACAACATGAGGAATAGTAGTTTGCAGCAACACATTGCATGACAATATTCAATAGCATAACCTTAACATGAGTACATAGTTTCACTTCTCAGCAAACAGTAGTGTTCACCATAACCCACAAGTACATCATGACAAAGATTCAAACAACACAGTAGGCTACGAGGCACCAGTCACGAAACATAGTATAACACAAATGAGTTCAGTTTTGACATTTAGTAGCCACCAAACACTCAAAACTCTCCAATACCAACGACCAGCAGGCCAAAATGAAGCACTTCCTTAGCCAACACTTGAATCAACCATACCATCATCGACTCTCCAACATCAGTCCAAACAAGTTCATGCTGCAATAACAAGTGCGAGTTCATTGCATTATCATACAATTACAATGAGGATATGTCAGTTGTCAACTTGCATGTCAAAACTTAAAATGGTATACCTTTAAGTAGACGTTTCAATGGTGGAGTTGAACTTGCTTTCTTGTGATTTGGAAGTGGAAGACATGCTTTTGTCACTTTTATCTTGCCGTTTTTCTTTGGTCCCAAATCCTTCAATTAACTCTGCAATGGAAGCAATGCAAGCATGTAGTTCAGGATCTAATAGGATGTGCAAGTCAATGAAATTATAACAGCTCCAAGACTATGAGACCAAGAATACATCAATACAACAGCTAGCGCATTTAGAAATCTGAGCAAATCTTTCGCACAAAGAAACTATGAAATAATCACTATTGTGTTTCTAAAAAGACCAAAAATGGTATACCTTTTTCGATCATCGCCAACTCCTCCATATTTTCTTGAATGTCAATAGGTGTTCCCATTCTCAGCCAATCTTGTGCACACACCAGAGTTTTCAACATGAATGGAGTAAGGGATGTACGAAAGTCATCTAAAATACGCCCACTTGTGCTGAAAGCGGACTCTGATGCTACTGTTGAGATGGGTATAGCAAGGACATCACGGGCCAAGCGTGCCAATATTGGAAATCGAGCGGCATTGTTCTTCCACCAAGCTAGAATGTCAACATTGCTCTCTATATCCTCGGTGTCTTCAGCAAGATATTTATCAAGTTCTGACTTGACATTCATACTCGAACCATTGTTCATCTTCAGCTTCTTTTTTATAACATCAGTGAGCAAGGCTCCTTTGCCTCTTTGATTGTCTTGGTTCAGGTACTTGATTGGGTAACTCAGTTGGAGCATAAAGATCCCTATATTCATCAAATAAGTTATGGACACAAGCTTTAAGAGCTTCCCAAACTTGTTGTCCCTTTTCCTCACCAAATATTTCATCAACAATAGCATTTGTGAACAGAGATAGCTTGTATCTTGGATCAATAATTGCAGCAACAAAAATCAGCAAATTGACATTCTCCTTCTCTTTCTTCTCCTTACCCCTTCCCTTCCCCTTCCCCTTCTCCTTCTCTCTGTCATTCATGTCCTGCTCCTTTGTGTGCCAAAGTCCCCAGTACTTGTCAAATTTATATTTCATTCTTTTCCCCATTGCTGCTTGCGAAGTATCAGGACTGTTTATCCAAGCTTGAATCAGCAAACGCACTTCTCCAATCTCATGAACAAATCTGTTTGAAGTGACATGAAGAGTAGCAGAGACACGAACAGTAAGGTCATGAAAATGTTCAACAAAAACTTCTAACTTCTTTGCATTCCCCCAATCCGACTCTTCAGGGCAACCAAAGCCATCATTCTCTTCGGAAAGATCATCAATGTAAAGGATATCCTCTTCAGCTAACCTTATGAACACCTTCTCATAAATATTTGTAGCTTTTATCATGAGGAAAGTTGAGTTCCATCTGGTTGGGACGTCAATCTTCAGAGACGCCTTGTTGTTCATCTTTTCTTCCTCGGCAATCTCCTTAAACTTGACCAGTCTTGAACCACCATTTCTAATATACCTAACAGCAGCTCTAACACGCTTCACAGAGACATCAACTTCTTTTATGCCATCTTGAACAATAAGGTTAACTATATGTGCTGCACACCTCATGTGCAAGAACTTGCCATTAGCTATGTTCGTTTTGTTTAGCTGCCTCCTCAGATAAGAAATGCCACCATCATTGTTACTTGCATTGTCAACTGTTACAGTCATTACTCTCTCCAAACCCCAATCAGTCAAGCATCTTACCAAGCTTTTCCCGATGTCATCTCCCTTATGCCCCTTCACCAAGAAAAAACCAATGATTTTCTTATGTAGACGCCAAGATTCATCAATAAAATTTGCTGTTACAGTCATATATCCATCTAGCTGCTGAGAAGACCAACAATCTGTTGTTAGGCAAACTCGCTGACAAGAATCCTTGAAGAATTTCTTGAGCTTGGCCTTCTCTCGGAAGAATAGGCGCACGGTGTCCCTGGTGCAGGTTCTTCTAGATGGCGGTTTGAAACGTGGGCAAGCTTTGGACATAAATTTCCTAAATCCCGGCTTCTCGCCAAAACAAAAGGGCAACTCATCTTGAATAACCATCTCAGCAAAAGCTTCCTTAAGATCATCAGGATCAAACCTCCAGGTCCCAACACCTTCTCCTTGAGTTACTTGCAAAGTGGTCTGCTTCGGATCTTTGGCCAACTTGTGAGGGTTAAGCTTGCACACATCAAAGTGTCTGATCAAAGATGACGTACCATGATCCTTTGTGTCGGCCTTCAATTCACGTTTGCAATATTTGCATTTACCAGCCTTCACCACATTATTCTTATCCTTAATCTTGTCGAAATGGTCCCACATCTTTGATCGTGGTGCCATTTCCGTCCTTCCCTGACCTAAGTGACCTTTCTTACTATCATTCTCATTCTCCAAATCAACGACCCCAGTGGCAGATTGCTCTTGAGAAGTTGGTTCTGAACCACGAACTTGCTCCTTGGAAGATGATTGTGAACCAGAACATTCAGCTGATACAATTGTGCTGCGAGTGGCCATATGACTAGTGCCCACTTCCTCCATCTCTATGTGCTGATCATCATCATGTTGAGTCATCTATAAGAAAAGGAAAAAAGCAGCAACATCACTCATTTTGGTATAATTGTAAACACAGATTGTGAAATCCAAAAAATTGCAATAAGCATGTAAGTATTTCAAGGTTTCTGCCACATCTAAATCTAGAACAGATTTTAATAACTTCATACAACAACAATCATGCAACATCAAGATCATTTCTAATGCCAACATCTGCCACATCTCATGCCAACTCTGCTCGGCTGCTCCTGTGGCCCAAAATTTCTAATCCTAGCGCAGTTGAGAAATCAACAACAACAACAATCGTGCAGTACTGCAGTGTAAGCTTTTAATAACAAGTCAACAACAGTCAATAGTAGAACACATGATCCTCCACTGCTTCAAGTTCAGAGGAAGTGAGGAATAGAAAGATATGCACGATATACCTTGCAAGATCCTTCGCTGCTTCGACCTTCGAGTCATCGCGCCGGGACACCAAGGACGGGGATGTGGGCCAGCGACCGGGAGTCCGGGACGACAGGAAGTGACGGCGGAGGGCAGACGGCCAAGCGGCAGGACCCAGAGGCAGGACGGCGGGACGACCGAGCGGCGGGACGACTGAGCGGTGGGACGGCGGGACGACCGAGCGGACCGCCGACCGGTGGGACTTCGACGGCGGGCGGCGGCCGATGCCCGACGGATGACTTTGTCGAGCAGCCGGGAGTGTGGCGGCTAGGGTAGGAATCGTGACTTGTGAGTGGGGATTGGGGAACGTGGGGAGGAGTTGGCGTCGCTGTAGGCCGAAACTGGGCCGAGCTAAATGGGCTACTGTCATACTGTGCAGGCCAGAACCTGAACTTCTGTCTTTGCTATTCGGGCTTCGGCTTGTTCGGGTACCGGGACAAAACACCCGAATTTCCCAAAATAATTTCGGGTTTTCCTACGGGCTACCCGAGAAATGTGTTTGGGTTTTGGGTTCGGGTTATACGGGTTCGGGCTTCGGGTTTTTCGGGTTTGGGATTCAGGTTCGGGAAAAAGTGCCCAGCGTGAATCACCATGGGGAGCCCCAGTGCTTTTGGTTGAGAAGAAGGATAAATCCCTAAGAACGGTTGTTGATTATCGAGCCTTGAATGAAGTGACGATTAAGAACAAGTACCCATTGCCGATGATCAATGATCTATTTGACCAGCTGCAAGGAGCTAAGGTGTTTTCGAAGATCGATCTGCGATCAGGATATCATCAGTTGAAGATACGAGAGAAGGATATACCAAAGACAACCTTCACCACACGGTACGGGTTATACGAATATACGGTCATGTCGTTTGGACTGACTAACGCCCCTGCCTATTTCATGAGCATGATGAACAAGGTGTTCATGGAATATTTGGATAAGTTTGTTGTGGTGTTCATTGATGATATAATGGTATATTCGAAGGATGAAGAAGAACACAAGGAGCATTTGCGTTTAGTTCTCGAGAAACTCAAGGAACATCAGTTGTATGCCAAGTTCAGCAAATGCGAGTTTTGGTTGAAGGAAGTCGGATTTCTTGGACATGTTATATCAGGAGAAGGTATAGCAGTAGACCCCACCAAGGTTCAGTCAGTCAATGAATGGTTGACACCCACTTCAGTTAGCGAGATCCGCAGTTTTCTTGGACTCGCAGGATACTATCAGAGATTCATTGAGAATTTTTCCAAGATCGTGAAGCCAATGACAGAATTATTGAAGAATGATACCAAGTTTAAATGGATGGAAGATTGCGAGGCAAGTTTCCAGGAGCTGAAGAAACGTTTGACTACAGCCCCAGTGCTGACACTGCCAGATATACGTAAGGATTTTCAAGTGTATTGCGACGCCTCTCGCTTAGGACTTGGAAGTGTGCTTATGCAGGACGGAAGAGTTGTTTCGTATGCCTTGCGGCAACTGAAACCGCACGAGTTGAATTATGCCATGCATGATTTGGAGCTAGCAGCCGTAGTGCATGCGTTGAAGACTTGGAGACATTACCTTATTGGAAACCATTGTGATGTGTACACGAATCATAAGAGTTTGAAGTACATTTTCACACAGAAAGAACTGAACCTTAGGCAGAGGAGATGGTTGGAGCTCATAAAGGATTATGACATGAAGCTGCACTATCATCCAGGAAAGGCCAATGTCGTAGCAGACGCTTTGAGCTGAAGAGTTATGCTAATACCCTAGAGAGCATGGGATTGCCGAAGGAGTTAGCAGAGGATCTCTGGGAACTACGTTTGGAGATTGTTCCGAGAGGTTTGGTTGCAACAATGGAGGTTCACTCTACATTGTTAGGAAAGATTCGAGAAGCTCAGAAGGAGGACAAAGAGATTGCCGAGATAAAGGAGAAAATAAGAGAAGGAAAGGCCAAAGGTTTTCGTGAGGATGAGCACGACACCTTGTGGTTTGAGACCGTGTTTATGTGCCCAATAAAACAGAGATCAAGAAATTAATACTACAGGAGGCTCATGACTCACCATACTCGATACACCCCGGAAACACGAAGATGTATTTGGATTTGAAGGAACGTTTTTGGTGGATAGGGATGAAGTAGGATATCGCCGAGTATGTAGCCGTATGTGATGTATGTCAGAGAGTGAAGGCCGAGCATCAAAAGCCAGCAGGATTGCTACAACCTATGCCGATACCCGAATGGAAGTGGGATAAACTTGGCATGGATTTTATCACCGGATTGCCCAAGACCAAATCAGGTTATGATTCTATATGGGTAGTAGTTGACCACTTGACCAAAGTGGCACACCTTATCCCAGTGAAAACAACTTATACTAGTGCAAAATTGGCCAAGATATATATGACCAGGATCGTATGTCTGCATGGAGTTTCGAGGACCATCATATCGGATAGAGGGACACATTTTACCTCAAAGTTTTGGCATCAGTTACACCAGACTTTGGAAACGAGATTGGAGTTCAGTACAACATTTCACCCGCAGACGGATGGACAGACCGAGAGAGTCAATCAGATTCTGGAGGACATGTTGAGAACCTGTGCGCTAGATTATGGATCTAGTTGGGATGACAATTTGCCTTACGCAGAGTTCTCATACAACAATAGTTACCAAGCCAGTTTGAAGATGGCACCATTCGAAGCCCTGTATGGACGAAGGTGCTGGACACCGTTAATGTGGGATGAAGTTGGAGACCGACAATTGTTTGGACCAGACTTGATCAAAGAGTCTGAGGAGGAAGTTAAACTGATTCAAGATAGACTGAAGATAGCTCAATCCAGATAGAAGAGTTATGCAGATTCGAAACGCAAGGAGGTAACCTATGAAATTGGAGACAGAGCATATTAGCGAGTATCACCTTTGCGAGGAGTGAAACATTTTGGAGTTAAGGGAAAGTTAGCCCCGAGATTTGTAGGACCGTATCGTGTTTTGGAACGGATGGGATAAGTTGCCTACAAGTTGGAGTTACCTGAAGGACTATCAGGAGTTCACGATGTGTCTCACGTTTCCCAGTTGAAGAAGTGCCATGCTGAGATGGCCGATATACCGCTAAGAGATACCGTACCCTTGGAGGCGATTCAGTTGGACAATGATTTGACTTATGAGGAGAAGCCAGTCAAGATTTTGGAGTTTGCCAGTCGAGTCACCCGCAACAAGGTTATTAAGTTTTGCAAAGTTCAATGGAGCCACCATACCGAGGATGAATCCACCTGGGAACGAGAGGATGACCTTAGCAGAGACCACCCACACCTATTTTCTAGCCAACCCGAATCTTGAGGGCGAGATTCATCTTAAGGGGGGTAGGTTTGTAACATCCCAAATTTTCAATTTGGAATGTTATGCATTAGATCATCATTGCATACCATATTTTATTGCATTTTGGTTGATCCTAGAAATTCTAAGCAACTCAAGGACCCACGAAGAGAGTTGGGGATTTCGTTATTTTCATATTTGAGCTTTTCTCGAATTATGAAAAGAGGATCGTTTGATTTTAATTTTATTTCTCTGAAATATTTCTTTTATAAAAATTAAAAGAAAGAGGATAAAATGACTTCCTCAAAATAATGAAATACGAGAGATTTAATATTAAAATCAAATAAGTTTTTATTTCGGAGTTTTATTGCTATTTTATTTGAATTAGGAAAAAATATGCATTTTCAAAATTGCATTTAGGCCCAAATAAATGTTCACCTTGTCTGGCTCATTTTTAGAGGATGGGGAAGATTTATTTCAGAATTTTTGGAGTCTGTTTAGTATTTCTTTTCTTTCTTTTTCTGCACGTCCGAATTATTTAAAAAAACGTGAACTGACCTAACCGGGTCGTGTCCGTCTAGGACTCTCGACCCGGCCGGCCTTATAAGCCGGGGGAGCCGCCCCCTCAGCCCACCCGCACCCCGTCGAAAACCTAGCCCGCCCGAGCCACGCGCCGCCGCCGCCGCCCGTGCGTGCCGGTGCCGCCCGCCGCCGGAGCCGTCCGCCGGAGCCGCACGCCGCCGCTGCCGGTAACCGCTGCCGCCGCCGTCGGTTTTCTACGGAAAAACCGATCGGTTTTTTTAGAACCCGCGGTTTTATTTTTTTAGTAGATTGGTTTATTTTTTTGGTTTAGTTATTTAGCGGATGTTCGCCCATACGTTCGTTTTTATGAACGGTTTTCATCGTTTAGCCGCAGACAGCGAACACTCGTTCGTTAGCCTGTTCGTCAGTTTTCTTTAATCGGATTTTTCTGCGATTATTTCTGATCGCGATTTCTGATCCGATTTTCGTTCTAGTTTATCTTTTCGCTCGTTTGTCGGAATCAGGCGATTAGTAAACAGATCTTGTTTCTTTCGCCGTTTGAGTTTCGTTGCCCCGTTCGATTTGATTCTTTTTGCAGACCGGAGTTCTTAAGTTGAACTTTCTGGTTAGATCTTCTTATTTGAGTTTTATCCGTGTTTCTTTGCTTGATTGCTTATGTATGCTATTGTTTGTTTGTGATGGAATTCCCGAAGTGCGAAGCGTGTTATTTGGAGTCTCTATGTTACGCGGATTGTCAGCAAGGCAAGTAACACTTTGATCATACCCCTTTATCACCCAGTTTTTATGCATTAGTTCCAATCCTGAAGCATTGCATGATTAGGATGTTATTAACGTGTCGGTTGGGAAGTAGTTGATGAGGTAGAACCTATTGCCCTGTTACATTCAAACCCTTGGGAGTTACTTCTACGCGTTGCTTATATTGCTATGCTATGCTCGTAGACGTGGTTTGGGTGAGTGAAATCCATGACAGATGTGAGATTGTTAATTAATGGTTCAACTTAGGGTGGCAACTTAAATACACATCTGGGTGGATTGAGGCACCTAGAGTACCCAGTGTTGCCTGTATTTTTTGGAAATCCCGGAGTACCCGTGTGATCTTCCTATGGACCGCCACCCAGGCTCAAAGGGAACTGAGATGATTCATGCTAGAAACTTCCGTGTGCAGCCACAAGCTATTATGGGCTCTAGCATAGTTGAGTAAGTTACGTGAAGCTCTTGAAGAGGTGGATCAGTAGGTAGTGGGTTGTAGGTTTGGTATGGTCTGCCCGGAGTAGAGAGTTAATGTTTCTGAAAGACTGTGTCTCGGTCATCCATTTCTCAAACACCATGTAGTGCGAGAAATTCAACGGAGGCGATCAAGTCTTGTGGGGAAAAGTGCACAAACCTCTGCAGAGTGTACAAATTAATCATGGTTAGCCATGTCCCCGGTTATGGACATCTTGAGTATCTAGTACTTGGAGTATCTTAAGTATCTCATCACTCTAAATTAATATTGTTGGGTTGATAATTACTTTAATTGGGATTGAGTTGGAGGAACCTTCTCAATGATGTTTCAACTACCATGATAGTTAAATTAAAATCTATTCCTTTGTGGTAGGGAAAAATTGGCTTTTCGCAAAACTGTAACCATAGAGCTTTCCACCAGCCAAATATGCATGTAGTGATAGCATTATTCTGTTCTTGCTCTACTGTGTTACTTTGCCAGCATATTCCATGTGCTGACCCATTTTCGGGCTGCAACGTATTATGTTACAGACTTTTCAGACAAGGAGTAAGGTTCGTTAGGTCGTTGTCGTGTAGCTCAGCTATGCCGTCGGAGTTGATGGACTCACTTTATCTTCCAAGCCTTCCGTTGTTATCGTATTAGATGGCCTTAGGCCATATTTATTGTAATAAGTTCTCTTTGGAGACATTCGATGTAATAAGTGTGTGATTGCTACTCTGCTATAAATCCTCGAGTACTGTGTGTGTCAGCATTACCGATCCAGGGATGCCACTGAAGCACAGAGACTTGACCATTTGAGGTCGGGTCGCTACAACTCCTTGAGGATCTGCACTCACTCTCTTCCTTTTGGACATCTACTATGAAAGAACAATATTTGACTGGAAAAACATAGTATGATGACATATGGAATAGGTACAGAAAATGGATGGGTATGGCATATACTCATATATGATGCTTAAACTAAGAAGATGGTGGTGTAACAAAGTAGAAGTAATGCAAGAGGTCATACGCAAGATATGTGTGACCAATACAACCTTGCCATGTTAGAGCAAGCACCTTGATGGGTGAATAAGATAGGCCATCCTCCACCTGTTGGGGAATGTAGTAATTTCAAAAAAAATCATACGCACACGCAAGATCATGGTGATGCATAGCAACGAGAGGGGAGAGTGTTGTCCACGTACCCTCGTAGACCGAAAGCGGAAGCATTAGCACAACGCGGTTGATGTAGTCGTATGTCTTCATGATCCGACCGATCAAGTACCGAACGTACGCCACATAAGAGTCCAGCACACGTTCAGCCTGATGACGTCCCTCGAACTCCGATCCAGCCAAGTGTTGAGGGAGAGTTTCGTCAGCACGACAGCATGGTGACGATGATGATGTTCTATCGACGCAGGGCTTCGCCTAAGCACCGCTACAATATTATTGAGGTGGACTATGGTGGAGCGGGGTACCGCACATGGCTAAAAGATCAAACAATCAATTGTTGTGTCTATGGGGTGCCCCCCTGCCCCTGTATATAAAGGAGCAAGGGGGGTGTGGCCGGCCTAGAGAGGGGCGCGCCAGGAGGAGTCCTACTCCTACCGGGAGTAGGACTCCCCCCTTTTCCTTGTTGGACTAGGAGAGAGAGGGGAAAGAGGTGGAGGAGAAGAAGGAAGGGAGGGGGGCGCCGCCCCCCTCTCCTTGTCCTATTTGGACTTGGGGGGAGGGGGCGCGGCCCATGCCCTGGCCGCCTCTCCTCTCTTTCCATCAAGGCCCACTAAGGCCCACTAAGGCCCCCGGGGGTTCCGGTAACCTCCCGGTACACCGGTAAAATCCCGATTTCATCGGAACACTTCCGATATCCAAACATAGGCTTCCAATATATCAATCTTCATGTCTCGACCATTTCGAGACTCCTCATCATGTCCGTGATCACATCCGTGACTCCGAACAACCTTCGGTACATCAAAACATATAAACTCATAATATAACTGTCACCGAAACGTTAAGCGTGCGGACCCTACGGGTTCGAGAACTATGTAGACATGACCGAGACACGTCTCCGGTCAATAACCAATAGCGGAACCTGGATGTTCATATGGGCTCCCACATATTCTACGAAGATCTTTATCGGTCAAACCACATAACAACATACATTGTTCCCTTTGTCATCGGTATGTTACTTGCCCGAGATTCGATCGTCGGTATCTCAATACCTAGTTCAATCTCATTACCGGCAAGTATCTTAACTCGTTCCGTAATACATCATCCCGCAACTAACTCATTAGTTGCAATGCTTGCAAGGCGTAAGTGATGTGCATTACCGAGGGGCCCAAAGATACCTCTCCGACAATCGGAGTGACAAATCCTAATCTCGAAATACGCCAACCCAACAAGTACCTTCGAAGACACCTGTAGAGCACCTTTATAATCACCCAGTTACGTTGTGACGTTTGGTAGCACACAAAGTGTTCCTCCAGTAAACGGGAGTTGCATAATCTCCTAGTCATAGGAACATGTATAAGTCATGAAGAAAGCAATAGCAACATACTAAACAATCGGGTGCTAAGCTAACGGAATGGGTCAAGTCAATCAAATCATTCTCCTAATTGTGTGATCCCGGTAATCAAATGACAACCCATGTCAATGGTTAGGAAACTTAACCATCTTTGATCAATGAGATAGTCAAGTAGAGGCATACTAGTGATACTCTGTTTGTCTATGTATTCACACATGTATTATGTTTTCGGTTAATACAATTCTAGCATGAATAATAAACATTTGTCATGATATAAGGAAATAAATAATAACTTTATTATTGCCTCTAGGTCATATTTCCTTCAGTCTCCCACTTGCACTAGATTCAATAATCTAGATTACACAGTAATGATTCTAACACCCATGGAGTCTTGGTGCTGATCATGTTTTGCTCATGGAAGAGGCTTAGTCAACGGGTCTGCAACATTCAGATCCGCATGTATCTTGCAAATTACTATGTATCCCACCTGGACTAAATCCCGGATGGAATTGAAGCGTCTCTTGATGTGCTTGGTTCTCTCGTGAAATCTGGATTCCTTCGCGAAGGCAATTGCACCAGTATTGTCACAAAAGATTTTCATTGGACCCGATGCACTAGGTATTACACCTAGATCGGATATGAACTCCTTCATCCAGACTCCTTCATCTAGACTCCTTCATTTGCTGCTTCCGAAGCAGCTATGTACTCCGCTTCACACGTAGATCCCGTCACAACGCTTTGTTTAGAACTGCACCAACTAACAGCTCCACCGATCAATGTAAACACGTATCCAGTTTGCGATTTAGAATCGTCTGGATCAGTGTCAAAGCTTGCATCAACGTAACCGTTTACGATGAGCTCTTTGTCACCTCCATAAACGAGAAACATATCCTTAGTCCTTTTTCAGGTATTTCAGGATGTTCTTGACCGTTGTCCAGTGATCCACTCCTGGATTACTTTGGTACCTCCCTGCTAGACTTATATCAAGGCACACATCAGGTTTGGTACACAACATTGCATACATGATAGAGCCTATGGCTGAAGCATAGGGAACGTCTTTCATTTTTTCTCTATCTTCTGCAGTGGTCGGGCATTGAGTCTTACTCAATTTCACACCTTGTCACACAGGCAAGAACCCTTTCTTTGCTTGATCCATTTTGAACTTCTTCAAAACTTTGTCAAGGTATGTGCTTTGTGAAAGTCCAATTAAGCGTCTTGATCTATCTCTATGGATCTTGATGCCCAATATGTAAGCAACTTCACCGAGGTCTTTCATTGAAAAACTCTTATTCAAGTATCCCTTTATGCTATCCAGAAACTCTATATCATTTCCAATCAACAATATGTCATCCACATATAATATTAGAAATGCTACAGAGCTCCCACTCACTTTCTTGTAAATGCGGGCTTCTCTAAAAGTCTGTATAAAACCAAATGCTTTGATCACACTATCAAATCGTTTATTCCAACTCCGAGAGGCTTGCACCAGTCCATAAATGGATCGGTGGAGCTTGCACACTTTGTTAGCTCCCTTTGGATCGACAAAACCTTCTGGTTGCATCATATACAACTCTTCTTCCAGAAATCCATTCAGGAATGCAGTTTTGACATCCATTTGCCAAATTTCATAATCATAAAATGCGGCAATTGCTAACATGATTCGGACAGACTTAAGCATCGCTACGGGTGAGAAGGTCTCATCGTAGTCAATCCCTTGAACTTGTCGAAAACCTTTTGCAACAAGTCGAGCTTTATAGATAGTAACATTACCGTCAGCGTCAGTCTTCTTCTTGAAGATCCATTTATTCTCAATTGCTTGCTGATCAACGGGCAAGTCAACCAAAAGTCCACACTTTGTTCTCATACATGGATCCCATCTCAGATTTCATGGCTTCAAGCCATTTTGCGGAATCTGGGCTCACCATCACTTCTTCATAGTTCATAGGTTCGTCATGGTCTAGTAACATAACTTCCAGAACAGGATTACTGTACCACTCTAGCGCGGATCTTACTCTGGTTGACCTACGAGGTTTAGTAACTTGATCTAAAGTTTCATGATGATATCATCATCATTAACTTCCTCACTAATTGGTGTAGGTGTCGCAGAAACCGGTTTCTGCGATGAACTACTTTCCAATGAGGGAGTAGGTACCGTTACCTCATCAAGTTCTACTTTCCTCCAACTCACTTCTTTCGAGAGAAACTCCTTCTCTAAAAAAACTCCGAATTTAGCAACAAAAGTCTTGCCTTCGGATCTGTGATAAAAGGTGTACCCAACAATCTCCTTTGGGTATCCTATGAAGACACATTTCTCCGATTTGGGTTCGAGCTTATCAGGTTGAAGTTTTTCACATAAGCATCGCAGCCCCAAACTTTCAGAAACGACAACTTTGGTTTCTTACCAAACCACAGTTCATAAGGCGTCGTCTCAACGGATTTCGATGGTGCCCTATTTAATGTGAATGCGGCCGTCTCTAAAGCATAACCCCAAAACGATAGCAGTAAATCAGTAAGAGACATCATAGATCGCACCATATCTAGTAAAGTACGACTGCGATGTTCGGACACACCATTACGCTGTGGTGTTCTGGGTGGCATGAGTTACGAAACTATTCCTCATTGTTTCAAATGAAGACCAAACTCATAACTCAAATATTCTCCTCCACGATCAGATCACATAAACTTTATTTTCTTGTTACGATGATTTTCAACTTCACTCTGAAATTCTTTGAACTTTTCAAATGTTTCAGACTTATGTTTCATTAAGTAGATATACCCATATCTGCTTAAATAATCTGTGAAGGTGAGAAAATAACGATATCTGCCACGAGCCTCAACATTCATCGGACCACATACATTTGTATGTATGATCTCCAATAAATCTGTTGCTCTCTCCATAGTTCCAGAGAACGGCGTTTTAGTCATCTTGCCCATGAGGCACGGTTCGCAAGTACCAAGTGATTCATAATCAAGTGGTTCCAAAAGTCCATCTGTATGGAGTTTCTTCATGCGCTTTACTCCGATATGACCTAAACGGCAGTGCCACAAATAAGTTGCACTATCATTATCAACTCTGCATCTTTTGGTTTCAATATTATGAATATGTGTATCACCACTATCGAGGTTTAGCAAAAATAGACCACTCTTCAAGGGTGCATGACCATAAAAGATATTACTCATATAAATAGAACAACCATTATTCTCTGATTTAAATGAATAACCGTCTCGCATCAAACAAGATCCAGATATAATGTTCATGCTCAACGCTGACACCAAATAACAATTATTTAGGTCTAATACTAATCCCGAAGGTAGATGTAGAGGTAGCATGCCGACCGCGATCACATCGACTTTGGAACCATTTCCCACGCGCATCGTCACCTCGTCCTTAGCCAATCTTTGCTTAATCCGTAGCCCCTGTTTCGAGTTGAAAATATTAGCAACAGAACCAGTATCAAATACCTAGGTGCTACTGCGAGCATTAGTAAGGTACACATCAATAACATGTATATCACATATACCTTTGTTCACCTTGCCATCCTTCTTATCCGCCAAATACTTGGGGCAGTTCCGCTTCCAGTGACTAGTCTGCTTGCAGTAGAAGCACTCAGTCTCAGGCTTAGGTCCAGACTTGGGTTTCTTATCTTGAGCAGCAACTTGTTTGCCATTCTTCTTGAAGTTCCCCTTCTTCTTCCCTTTGCCCTTTTTCTTGAAACTGGTGGTCTTATTGACCATCAACACTTGATGCTCCTTCTTGATTTCTACCTCCGCTGCCTTTAGCATTGCGAAGAGCTTGGGAATTGTCTTATCCATCCCTTGCATATTATAGCTCATCACGAAGCTCTTGTAGCTTGGTGGCAGTGATTGGAGAATTCTATCAATGACGCTATCACCCGAAAGATTAACTCCTAGTTGAATCAAGTGATTGCAGTACCCAGACATCTTGAGTACGCTCACTGACAGAACTATTCTCCTCCATCTTGCAGCTGTAGAACTTATTGGAGACTTCATATCTCTCAATCCGGGCATTCTTTTGAAATATTAACTTCAACTCCTGGACATCTCATATGCTCCATGACATTCAAAACGTCGTTGAAGTCCCGGTTCTAAGCCGTAAAGCATGGCACAATGAACTATCGAGTAGTCATCAACATGTGTCTGCCAGGCATTCACAATGTCTGCACTTGCTGGTGCAGGTGGTACACCTAGCGGTGCTTGCAGGACGTAATTCTTCTGAGCATCAATGAGGATAATCCTCAAGTTACGGACCCAGTCCATGTAATTGCCACCATCATCTTTCAACTTTGCTTTCTCAAGGAACGCATTAAAATTCAACGGAACAACAGCACGGGCCATCTATCTACAATCAACATAGACAAGCAAGATACTATCAGGTACTAAGTTCATGATAAATTTAAGTTCAATTAATCATATTATTTAAGAACTCCCACTTAGAAAGACATCCCTATAATCCTCTACGTGATTACGTGATCCATATCAACTAAACCATGTCCGATCATCACGTGAGATGGAGTAGTATCAACGGTGAACATCACTATGTTGATCATATCTACTATATGATTCATGCTCGACCTTTCGGTCTCCGTGTTCCGAGGCCATATCTCTTATATGCAAGGCTCATCAAGTTTAACCTGAGTATTCCGCGTGCGCAACTGTTTTGCACCCGTTGTATTTGAACGTAGAGCCTATCACCCGATCATCAAGTGGTGTCTCAGCACGAAGAACTTTCGCAACAGTGCATACTCAGGGAGAACACTTATACTTTGATAATTTAGTGAGGGATCATCTTATAATGCTACCGTCAATCAAAGCAAGATAAGATGCATAAAAGATAAACATCACATGCAATCAATATAAGTGATATGATATGGCCATCATCATCTTGTGCTTGTGATCTCCATCTCCGAAGCACCGTCATGATCACCATCGTCACCGGCGCGACACCTTGATCTCCATCGTAGCATCGTTGTCGTCTCGCCAATCTTATGCTTCCACGACTATCGCTGCCGCTTAGTGATAAAGTAAAGCATTACAGGGCGATTGCATTGCATACAATAAAGCGACAACCATATGGCTCCTGCCAGTTTCCGAGAACTCGGTTACAAAACATGATCATCTCATACAATAAAATTTAGCATCATGTCTTGACCATATCACATCACAACATGCCCTGCAAAAACAAGTTAGACGTCCTCTACCTTTGTTGTTGCAAATTTTACATGGCTGCTACGGGCTTAGCAAGAACCGCTCTTACCTACGCATCAAAACCATAACGATAGTTTGTCAAGTTGGTGTTGTTTTAACCTTCTCAAGGACCGGGCGTAGCCACACTCGGTTCAACTAAAGTTGGAGAAACTGACACCCGCCAGCCACCTGTGTGCAAAGCATGTCGGTAGAACCAGTCTCGCGTAAGCGTACGCGTAATGTCGGTCCGGGCCGCTTCATCCAACAATACCGCCGAACCAAAGTATGACATGCTGGTAAGAAGTATGACTTATATCACCCACAACTCACTTGTGTTCTACTCGTGCATATGACATCTACGCATAAAACCTGGCTCGGATGCCACTGTTGGGGAACGTAGTAATTTCAAAAAAATTCCTACGCACACGCAAGATCATGGTGATGCATAGCAACGAGAGGGGAGAGTGTTGTCCATGTACCCTCGTAGATAGAAAGCGGAAGCGTTAGCACAACGCGGTTGATGCAGTCGTACGTCTTCACGATCCGACCGATCAAGTATGCACGGCACCTCCGAGTTCAGCACACATTCAGCCCGATGACGTCCCTCAAACTCTGATCCAGGCGAGTGTTGAGGGAGAGTTTCATCAGCATGACGGCATGGTGACGATGATGATGTTCTACCAACACAGGGCTTCGCCTAAGCACCGCTACAGTATTATCGAGGTGGACTATGGTGGAGGGGGGCACCGCACACGGCTAAAAGATCAAACGATCAATTGTTGTGTCTATGGGGTGCCCCCCTGCCCCTGTATATAAAGGAGCAAGGGGGGGGGGGTGGCCGGCCTAGAGAGGGGCGCGCCAGGAGGAGTCCTACTCCTACCGGTTGTAGGACTCCCCCCTTTTCCTTGTTGGACTAGGAGAGAGAGGGGAAAGAGGTGGAGGAGAAGAAGGAAGGGGGGCGCCGCCCCCCTCTCCTTGTCCTATTCAGACTAGGGGGAGGGGGTGCGGCCCATGCCCTGGCCGCCTCTCCTCTCTTCCCACCAAGGCCCACTAAGGCCCATTAAGTCCCCGGGGGGTTCCGGTAACCTCCCGGTACTCCGGTAAAATCCCTATTTCACCCGGAACACTTCCGATATCCAAACATAGGCTTCCAATATATCAATCTTCATGTCTCGACCATTTAGAGACTCCTCGGCATGTCTGTGATCACATACGGGACTCCGAACAACCTTCGGTACATCAAAACATATAAACTCATAATATAACTGTCATCGAAATGTTAAGCGTGCGGACCCTACAGGTTCGAGAACTATGTAGACATGACCGAGACACGTCTCCGGTCAATAACCAATAGCAGAACCTGGATGTTCATATTGGCTCCCACATATTCTACAAAGATCTTTATCGGACAGACTGCATAACAACATACGTTGTTCCCTTTGTCATCGGTATGTTACTTGCCCGAGATTTAATCGTCGATATCTCAATACCTAGTTCAATCTCGTTACCGGCAAGTCTCTTTACTCGTTCCGTAATACATCATCCCGCAACTAACTCATTAGTTGCAATGCTTGCAAGGCTTAAGTGATGTGCATTACCGAGAGGGCCCAGACATACCTCTCTGACAATCGGAGTGACAAATCCTAATCTCGAAATACGCCAACCCAACAAGTACCTTCGGAGACACCTGTAGAGCACCTTTATAATCACCCAGTTACGTTGTGACGTTTGGTAGCACACAAAGTGTTCCTCCAGTAAATGGGAGTTGCATAATCTCATAGTCATAGGAACATGTATAAGCCATGAAGAAAGCTAGCAACATACTAAACGATCGGGTGCTAAGCTAACGGAATGGGTCAAGTCAATCACATCATTCTCCTAATGGTGTGATCCCGTTAATCAAATGACAACCCATGTCAATGGTTAGGAAACTTAACCATCTTTGATCAACGAGCTAGTCAAGTAGAGGCATAGTAGTGATACTCTATTTGTCTATGTATTCACACATGTATTATGTTTCCGGTTAATACAATTCTAGCATGAATAATAAACATTTATCATGATATAAGGAAATAAATAATAACTTTATTATTGCCTCTAGGGCATATTTCCTTCACCACCATGCCAAGTTTGTTAGCCATGAGATTGTTCTGCAATATTGCTCTCGTGTGCCCATTCTCATATTCATTTTGATCATGTTCAATACATGACATGCATGAAAACATAAAAATAAGTGAGATTATATTTACAATGCAGAAGTGATTCTAATCCAATATTGTCTCCCTGTAAATCCCTTTGTGCTATCTCTGCAATTCTTCTGAGAGATGCCATGCATATTGTAATTTGGTGTGTGCATTAATACAATGTGGCCTACTACTCAAAATATGAGAGCTCCTGAAGTGATGATACTTTGCAGATGATAGCTTCAACATATAGTAAAGAAGAACAACTCGACCTGACCTGACAGATTCAAAATAGACTAAGGGAGAATGAGGCTAATTGGTTTGCTGCCAATGTTTGGCATTGCCAATATTTGGCAAGCCAACATTTAGCAAATCTGAAATTTACCAAAAATTGGTAACTTTTTGAGAAGTGGGCAAGAACCAATTGGTAGCCAACCAATTGAGAGCCAAATTTTTAGACTTGCCAACAATTGGCATGCTAATTATTGGCACTTGCCAATTGTTGGCACTAAACCAATTAGGGTCAACAACTCGACCTGACCTGTCGACTGCAAATATCTCTGCTACTCTTCCAACAAGGAACATACTTATTAAAGAAGAAGAGAAGAGGATCATGTTAAAGGAGAGCAGAAGAGCAAGCAGATTGAAGATATTACAAGTCTTTGTATACAATGTCTGTTGCCCACCCATGATGAACCAGAGCGCACAGAGAAATACTATTCCATCCGGTCTCTCCATATGTGGCTCACATGCATTTCCAAACTAAAGTAGGAACATTTAGCTGACCAATTAAACATGTCTCAGTTTTACTAATACCAGCATAATATCATATTCGAATTTGTACAACTAAGCTTGTTTAGCTTGATGGGTGGAGCATTGCTATTACGACATGAATCACGTATGCTGATCATGGTCATCATAAAATGGGAAAATGTAAGCATGATGAGTATAGTGTTGACCGTGGTAGTGGCATGGCAGATCTGAAGCTACACACCGCACAAAGGGTACTTAGCAACAGATGTTTGCTTTGAAATAACAACTAAGATTTGGTATGGACAAGAAAGTACAATCAACAAGTGACAAAGAAATGCAATTCATGCTGCCTCTCTATATGTCGCAACATGCATTTGGAAACTCAAGTGGGACCTTTAGCTAACCAATTAAATGTGTCTATTAACTAATATCAGTATCGTATCACAATCATATTTGAACAACTAAGGTTTGGAATTGTGAGTGTTGTGTCGTTTAGTTTGAAGGGTGGAGTACTGCTAGTATGACAGAAAGCACCTACACAGATCATAGTAGTGTAGATAAAAGGGGAAAACCCTAAGCATCACGAGTAAAATCAGGAAAGTGGAACTAGCTAGAACATATGGGCTTGTATTGCCGGTACGGCTAGAAAGGGTTCGGAAAGGCTCCGGCCCCAAAAGGGGCAGCTCTATACAACTGAAGGCACAATACTGTTACTATCAGTCTAGACTCTCAAATGTTAGAAGTATATTGTGTTTACGATAGAGATAGGAGTTATAGATAGATATATTAAATCATGTATGACTTGCCCTCTACTCCGTGTCTCTCTCTCTCACATGTACATCTATATATACCCTACACAAGGGTCAGATCAATACAACAAATATTATAGGTTCTATATTTTTTACACCAAAGACGACGTAGCTCTCAGCACTTTCCGGATATCATGGCAGGCCATCTAGAATAGTTGAAAGCATCCATCTGAAGCGACCCAATAGACCTGTCAACTACAAATGTCCCTGCTCCACTTCCGAACTAGGAACATATTGTACTATTCCCTCCGTTCCTAAATATAAGTCTCTTAGAGATTTGAATGCGGACTACATACGGAGCAAAATGAGTGAATCTACACTCTAAAATATGTATATATACATCTGTATGTAGTTCTTATTGGAATATCTAAAAGACTTATGTTTTACCGAAATAGGCTTTCACCCTGATTTATAAATAAAGCAATGATGAACAACACCTTGTCCAAACGCACACCACCACAACACACGCACGCACCCAAGGAAGTTTAGGAATGGAGGAAGTAATATACTTATTAAGAAGAACAAAAGAGGAACATGATAATAAAGAGAAGAAGATTTTAGATAATGCAATGTGTGTTGCCCACCCATGATGAACCAGAGCGCACAGAGAAATACTATTTCTTCTGGTCCCTCCATATGTGGCTCACATGCATTTCGAAACTAAAGTAGGAACATTTAGCTGACCAATTAAACATGTCTCAGTATTACTAATATCATCATCATATCATATTCGAATTTGTACAACTAAGCTTGTTTAGCTTGATGGGTGGAGCAGTGCTATTATGACACGAACCACGTAGGCTAATCATGGTCATCATAAAATGGGGAAATTGTAAGCATGATGAGTATAGTGTTGATGCCCAATATATTTTTATATATTCCAAAACAATTCTCCGTAAAATTTCAAGGCATTTGGAGTTGTGCAGAATAGGTATCTCAGATTTGCTCCTTTCTGGTCCAAAATTCTAGCTGTCGGCATTCTCCCTCTTCATGTAAATCTTGTAAAATAAGAGAGAAAAGGCATAAGCATTGTACCATAATGTGAAATAATAGTCCATAATGCAATAAATAAAAACATAAAAACATGATGCAAAATGGATGTATCAGTATGCAGACTATGCTAATTACATTGTTGCTAAATATATACCGCCTAGTTTCACATACCAACAAAAGAAAAGGTTTTTCTTTGATTTAATACATACGTTTGGGATGACCCACATCTATATAAAGAAGGATTAGATGGTGTTATTAGATGTTGTGTACCTGAGAATGAACAAGAACAGATCCTACGTAAGTGTCACTCTGAGGCATACAGAGGACACCATGAGGGAGATAGAACTGCACACAAGGTACTACAATTTGGTTTTTATTGGCCTACACTTTTCAAAGATGCACATAAGTTCGTCCTTCCTTGTGATGAATGCCAAATAATTGGAAATATTAGTAGACGTCAAGAAATTCCTATGAATCATTCACTTGTTATCGAACCATTTGATGTTTGGGATTTGATTATATCGTGCATTTTCCTTCCTCTAACGGATATACTCATATTTTAGTTGCTATTGATTATGTTACTAAGTGGGTAGAAGATATTCCAACTAGTAGTGCTAATCATAACACTTCTATCAAAATGCTTAAAGAAGTTATTTTCCCGAGGTTTGGAGTCCCTAGATATCTAATGACTAATGGTGGTTTACACTTTATTCATGGTGCTTTCCAAATTTTTTGGCTAAATATGGTGTTAAGCATATAATTGCATCACCTTTTCATCCTCAGTCTAGTAGTCAAGTTGAATTGAGTAATAGAGACATAAAGTTAAATTTGCAAAATACCGTCAATAGATCTAGAAAGATTTGGTCTATGAAACTTGATGATGCATTATGGGCTTACATAACTGCTTATAAAAACCCTATGGGTATGTCTCCATACAAAATGGTCTATGGAAAAGCATGTCATCTACGTCTTGAGTGAGAACAAAAGGCTTATTAGGCAATTAAAGAACTTAACTATGATTTTAAACTTGCTAGTAAAAAGAGGTTATTTGATATTATCTCACTTGATGAATGGAGAACACAAACTGACAAATATGCCATGCTATTTAAATAAAAAGTTAAAACATGGCATGACAAAAAGAATACAAAAATGGGAATTCAACGTAGGTGGTCAATTTTTGCTATAGAACTCTCATTGAAGATTCTTTGCATGAAAACTTCTCTCTAAATGAGAAGGAGCATATATCACCGAAGAAATCTATCGCTTTGGGGCTATTAAGATCAACAACGCCGAAGGCACTAATCTGAGAGTGGTCAATGGGCAAAGATTTAAATAATATATTTCAGGTACACCCATTAATGTTGAAACCAATATAATTCAATTGATGACACCGGAAGAGCACATAAAGGAAACCTTCTGGAACACTTCAGAACCCTGAAAAGGAGTAGGTACGTGGTACGATAAGTAAACCGACTATATAAGTTCCATAAAAGCAATTTTTATCCATTTTGGAATATATGATTTTTTTTGGAAAATAACAAACAGTACGGAATGCGCAAGAGGAGGCGACAAGTCTATGGGGCGCGCCCTACTGCCAGGGCACGCCTACCAGGCTTGTGGCTCCCTTGTGGACCCTTCAGACTCCGTTTTCTCCCATATTACTTGTTTTGCATGATAAAAATTCATTATATATACTCTCGTATGTTTTGACCTCTGCATCACAAGTTTCTCCTCTGTTCTTGTTTTGAGCTATCTTTCTGGCAGATTTAGAGGAACATGTCATCACAAGAATCAGACCAGGGGAGCCACGTCTCCCACATCATGGCAGACCCGAGATCGTACGGTGAAGCTGACCCCTATGGGTGGTTGACTGATGAGGAGATAGAAGCTAACTTGAAGAGGATAGACTCCATGGGCGAGTAATAAGAAGAAACCTCTCTACCTCAAACTAGGGATATGCATGTGGAATTCAAGAAATCAAGCTTGCCAAACATGGTCAAACCTCCCAACACCAAATTTATTTCTTATCATAACTTGAAAAAGAGTGTTGCTTTCTCTTCTTTAGCCAGGATGCATCCTTGGGTGGATGGTGCATTAACCGTCAGCGGAAAGCTCCACAAGGAAATTATGGATCTTAAGCGTCAAGTCAATGGACTCGAAGAGGAGAATCATATCCTCAGGGGCATCATCGCCAAGAATATTGCACTACACTACTGCAGGATGCTGCTAACGCGACACTGCGATTAGAGACCCTTCAAGAAACTGTGTGCGATGCAATAATCACAAACGGTGTTGTATGAAAACCGTCAGAAATGATGCAAAACGTTTACGATGAATGATACATCAAACACGGTTCGGATTATAGTTGCGTGTGCGATGAGGGGCATACGTGATCTATACGAACTATTTGCGATGAGACAAAACAACAGAAACGGACAACTAGATCAAGGTGTGTGCGATATACGACATACAGTTCGGTCCCATGAACCGTTTGCGATGAGTGAGGTGAACACAAACGATTCGGCATAACAAGATGTGTGTGATACCCGGCAAACATGTCGGTAATCAGAATTGTGTGCGATCATTATAGACAGCCCATACGGTCTTTTTTGTGAATTGTGTGCTCGCCAGGGCACACAGTTCAACAAACCAACCTGTTGGCGATAATGTAGTAGATCTCTATCGAATACATATTACTAACTGTGTGCGATGCGATTGACAGGATAAACAAAGATATATACAGTCTGCTTAATTTAGTCCTTCTTCTTCTTGTTCTTGTTGGATGGCCTTGCGACATCATCTTGGTGAGGATGCTTCTTGCCGCTGACCGTTGGCTTTTCATCGTCGCCGACGTCGTCATCGTCCTTGATGTCGTCATCGTCCTCCTCCTCATTCAACCATTCCTCTTCATCATCGTCGTCGTCCTCTTCTTCGTCCTCCGATGGCTCCTCGTCCGTCTGGTTGTCATCTAACGACTCCGGAGGCGGCCTCCCTTCAATGAACCGGATATAATCAAGGTCTGGGGTCGACGCCGGACTCATGGAAGACGAGCGGGATGATTCCGATGTTGACCTATCATCGGGCACCAGACTGCTGGCCGAACTATCGTCCTCGCTATCGCTCGACATGGCTGATGAGTGTGTGCTAGTGTGTAGCGCGGCCTGCAGGGGACGATGAAGATGGTGGACACTTAAGCGGGGTATGCAGAGAAGAGGAACTGCCAATTGAAGCAGGGATTGAAGCGGGGGTTGACGTATTATCTAACCGCTGATATAATCAATCGCAGTTATTTGTACCCAGTCACTCCAAATTCCCTTGGTTGCGCATGACTCCTTTTTTTAGGGTTGGTTGCGCAGGACTCCTATTGGCTATTTGGCTGGTTTCCTTTTTCAGGACAAAAACAAGAAACGAGTTTTGGGATTATGCACTGGTACCGGTACGAACGGAGTAGGGCAGTTGGCAAGCAATACATTGAGCTCTTCGTATTGATAAAGCCAGTAATAATAAAACTAGAAAGGAAAAGAAAAAAGACAAAGAAAATATTTGCACGAATCTTCGCGTAACATCAATGGCATATATAGGACCTAGATGTGCATTACTTAGAGCACATCTAGATGTGCTTTAGCAACACTGTCAAACAAAACCCCTAATCATCATTGCAAACAATGCATAGAAGATGGCTAATGTGACAACCACAACTACACATGCTAGTTCCTTCTTGTCTCTTGCTTTCATCTGTTGCATGTGATTGATTCTTTCTTGCTTCATCGTACTGATTATACATTCTAGATCAGCCAATTTCTTCTTTAGCTTTACGTTATCTTCTGCGAGCTTGGTGATAACACTCCGAGCCCTGCCATGCCATTCTTCATCCAGCCAGTTAACAAAGGCACAAGCCTCATATCCCTGCCAATGGTAAATAGTATTCTGGATGAACGGTAGCATTAACTGAAGTAAAATGATGAACTTAATTAGCACTTAACCTCTAAGGGGCAACTGAGAAACCGCCTGCCAATGTCGAATCCCTCCATGCATACACATCGAGTGGGAGTGTGCCCATGCACACAACTCAGCTTTTGGTACTTCTCGGTGGCGCAAAACTCGGAGTCGAACTCGTGTTGCGGGAGTCTGGAGTCAAGCTCCGGATCCGGCGGCAGATCGCTTTCCTGGGGGGGGGGGAGGGGTCATTCAGGACGGATTCAGCAAGGAGCCATACTTTGGACATGGTAAAAAAAGATCAGGATAGATTGGAACCTGACAGGACGATTCAGATCCGTAGTACACCTGCCTTCTGATGACCTTAGGCAATTTCTCGGCGGCGACAGTCGTCGTGGCAGTGATACGAGTAGGAACAGCCGCACCAAAACCATCAGCACCACTCGTACGCATTCCCCAATGGCAGCGCCACGCGAGGGAATTTGGAGGCTATGTAGGGATTTGGGGGAAATGGGGAAACTGTGGAGATAAGCTAACGGTTGGGAACTACTAATGGCACTATATATATGTTGTATATATATGTCACACTGTTTGTACATGTCGTTTGTGTTAGGTATTACAACGTCACACACGATTTCCGCAGCAAACCATGTGAGAAGACAACGTAGGTTACACACGGTTGCCGTTACATCCATATATGATGTACTACCCTGTCCATATAATTGAGTTACGGTGAGATACCGTGTAAATAGTCGCTCTGCATATAGAGATGGCAGCGGCAGCCTAGGCGGCGGCTACCGGAGAAGAGGTCAGTCCTTGGTCGGTGGGCGGTGATGGCATCATAGGAGGTCAATCCTCGTTCTGCGGCGGGAGATAGGAGGAGCTCAACCATCGAGGTCGGCCGCAGTGTGATTCGGGCACATCCATCGCGATCGATGGCGGGATAGTGGAGGTCGAACTTCAGGAGGCAGCCGCACTAAGCTTTGCTCCTCGACCCTGCTGTCTCAGCGTGCCGCCGCATCGCGCTTGTCTGTCTGCTGGGTGGAGGTCGCCGCGCGGATAATTAATTAAGGTATTCTTTTCACGAGTGGCTGAATTTAGGTATTCAATTCCTAAGTGTAGTGTTGTACTAGTACTCTGCGTGTAAATTAACTGGCCATTAGTTTTTGTCATAGCACGTCTGGATAACAACATGGAGCGCCCTCAGTAATTATTAAAATAAAACCTTGTGATTTATGCACGCATCTTTGGACAACAGTTAATCCGTCTATTTAATGTTGCTGTTTTGTTTTTAATTACCATTCGTGTGCTGCAGATGGAATGATATCGATGGATGAAGAGTCAGAAAACCGTAGATTTTATCAGTGGCGTGACAGAGTTCATGAATTTGGCTGAAAGCACAAAGAGGAGAATTGGTGATGCGGATTACATCCTGTCCATGTAATGATTGTGCCAATACAGAGTCACATGAAGTTGCAGATGTCCATATGCACTTAGTCTCTATGGGATTCATGGATGGATATAGACGTTGGACCAGACACGGAGAAGAGGAGGTCATGGATGAAGATACCCAGGGCAGCGAGATGCCAAACCCCGATCAGTGTCACATGGATGTTGAATCTAACATCGGGGCAGAGGCGTCAAGCTACCAATGGAACATCGGAAAGCCGAAACGCCCACTGGAAAACCAAGACGTCGACGCAGATGACGATAATCTTGATATGCCAGATTTTGCTGCTATGATTGCAGATTTCGAGGGCCCAGATAAGCATATGATTGGGTACAAGGATCTGCCAACCATTGATGCGGAATCCAAGAAAGAATTGTATCCAGGTTGCAAAAAGAAATATTCCAGGTTGAGTGCCACCCTGGCGCTTCTCAGGATTAAAGCAGCAAACGGTCTATCAAACAAGGGCTTCACAGAGATGTTCGGTCTTCTGAAAGAAATTCTTCCGGAAGATAATGTGCTCCCCAGAAGCACGAATGAAGTGAAGAAAATTGTTTGCCCATTGGAACTTGAAGTACAGAAGTTACACGCTTGTGTGAATGATTGTATATTGTACCGTGGTGAGTACAAAGATTTTCATGCATGTCCCACATGCAAGCATGCATGATACAAGCGCAGGAGAGCAAATGACAAGTACAAATTGGACGACGAGATCAAGACAAGAGTCCCATTCAAGGTTGTTTGGTACTTGCCTTTAATTCGAAGGTTGAGGCGTTTGTTTACAAACCCTAGAGAGGCAAAGAGGTTGCGGTGGCATCATGATGAGCGAATTGCGGATAGGTATATGAGGCACCCGAAAGATGGGGCTCAGTGGGAATTAATTGACAAAAAAGTTTGAAAATTTTGCCAAGGATCCTAGAAGTATAAGGCTCGGGGAGTGTACTGACAAGATGATTCCTTTTGGCGATACGAGCACCAATCACAGCACATGGCCGGTGCTTCTATGCATATATAACCTAGCTCCTTGGTTGTGTATGAATAAAAAATACATTATGATGTCAATGATTATCCAAGGCCCGAAGCAAGCTGGAAATGACATCGACATTTACTTTCAGCTACTGGTAGAAGAACCGCTGACAGTGTGGATAGATGCGCCTGCTGTAAAATGCTATGACGCTTACAGAAAGGAGATTTTTGATCTACATGCCATGCTGGTGCACACCATTCAAGATATGCCGGCATTAGGCAACACATCGGGGCAGAAAACAAGGGGAGAAGTAGGGTGTGTCACATGCATGGATAGGACAGCTAGCAGAAGACTTCCCAACTCACACAAAACAGTGTATTTGCGTCATCGTAGGTTCTTACAGAAAAATCACCCATACCGAAAGATGAAAGCTGAATTTGATGGTACGACAGAGGCAGCTGCAAACCCAAGACCATATAAAGGGGTGGTGGTCCACAACATGGCTAAAAAAATTAATGTTGTGCTTGGCAAGAAGCACCCTTTGACGGTGAAACTAACACCCAAGGATCAAGTGTTTAATAAGAAATCGGTGTTCTGGAAATTACCTTACTGGGAGATTCTACATGTACGTCACTGCATGGATGTCATGCACGTAGAGAAGAACATATGTGAAAGCATCCTTGGTACTCTGCTCAAGATTAAAGGTAAAAGAAAGGATGGTGATGATTCACGGCTCGATATGCTTGCTGATCAATCACAACGCAAGAGTGAAGTAGAAGATGATGACAAATTCATCAAAGCTCGCCAGAGTTACAATTTCAGTACAAAAGAAGCAACACGGTTCTTCACCTATTTGTTGTCAGTTAAGACACCCTCTTCCTACTCCGCAAACATCAGAAGTCTCGTGGATGTGAGCTCAGGTAAAATGAAGTTGGGACACATGAAGTCACATGATTGCCACGTAATGTTGACACAAATCCTCCCGGTGGCCATCAGGAATCTGATGGACAAAGATATAAGAAACACACTCATTGACCTCTATGATTTCTTCAACCAACTATGGTAGAAAGTTGTAGATCCTGAAGAGTTGGATCATATGCAAGATGATATTGCAAGAATATTGTCCAACCTAGAGATGTTTTTCCCACCGTCATTTTTGATATCATGGTCTATCTCATTGTGCACCTTGTCGATGAGATAAAGTATTGTGGTCCTGTGCTTCTTCGCAACATGTATCCCTTTGAGCGGTTCATGGGAATTCTGAAGTACTTTTGTCGGAGCCGAAACCATCCAGTGGCAAGCATCCTACAAGGTTATACCACGGAGAAGGTGGTTGAGTTTTGCACCAAATACATGAAACAAAGACCTATAGGTTTGCCCCTCTCTCGCCATGAGGGAAGGCTGAAAGGTAAGCCAGTCCTTGCTGGCACGCAAATGGCTGCACCCGGAGAATTGCCAGAGAAAGCCCATTTGACGGTACTGCTTAATAGCCTAGTTCTCATCGCTTATGCCGAAGAACACTTGGCGGAGATACGCCAAAGATTCTTACCAATGGTGCCTTCATTAGAGGTGGAGATGAAGGAGCACACTAAGAACTACGTCGAATGGCTGAAGAATCATTTGGCACAAGGATACATCGATGACATTGCTACGTGGTTGGCACAAAAGCCATCACCTACGGTGCTGACGTACCAAGCATATGACATAAATGGATACAAGTTCTACACTGAGGAATGTGATAAGAAGACCTCATATCAGAACAACTCTGTTCGGATAGAATGCGTGACTGTAAATGAAGCTGATAAAAGGGTATACTGTGGATCCATCAAAGAGATTTGGGAGCTTGACTATGTGAAAGTTAAGGTGGAATTATTCATGTGCGCATGGATCCCTCTTGGTCAGGTGAGGATTGATGAGTACAGCAAGACATGCGTTAACAGGTGTCGGTGTCAAAACCGGTGGTTCTTGGGTAGGGGGTCCCGAACTGTGCGTCTAAGGTTGATGGTAATAGGAGATAGGGGACACGATGTTTACCCAGGTTCGGGCCCTCTCTATGGAGGTAATACCCTACGTCTTGCATGATTGATATTGATGAATACGAGTATTACAAGAGTTGATCTACCTCAAGATCGTAATGGCTAAACCCTAGAGGTCTAGCCTATATGACTATGGTAATCAATCTCTCTCCCTCTGGACTAAGTCCTTTGGTTTATATAAGCACCGGGAGGGTCTAGGGTTACACAAGGTCGGTTACAAAGAAAGGAATCTACATATACGGTCGCCAAGCTTGCCTTCCACGCCAAGGAGAGTCCCATCCGGACACGGGTACAGTCTTCGGTCTTCGTATCTTCACAGCCCATAAGTCCGGCCCATGGCTGACAGGCCGGACGCCCGAGGACCCCTTAGTCCAGGACTCCCTCAGTAGCCCCTGAACCTGGCTTCAATGACAAGGTATCCGACGCGTAGATCTGTCTTCGGCATTGCAAGGCGGGTTCCTCCTTCCAAACTTCAAAACAGTCTTTGGACGTACCGATGTGTCCGGACCTGTAACTCACACCACACACAACCATAGAGAGAATATAATATTTCACGAATCCAATCTGCTGACAACTTTTTTACAACATGACATCACGTGTGCCCGATCACTATATCGAACCATTTTGTCTGCCATCCCGTGTTTCGAGATGCGGTTTCCATTGGCACATCTTCTCAAAGCAGAGATCGTGTCCCCTTATTGCGGGATTCTCATCAATACGGGCGTGGGTAACCCAACCATGCCGTTTACACAACCCTTGGGAGCAGGCGAAGTTTAAGGCGAGTGGGGAGGCGTTCAATATTTACTGCCTTTATAAGGAGATAAGAATCCCTTTTCTTCACCCACGCCCTCTCCTCTGCCCTTCCACCCTTGAGCTCTAGAACCCAAGTTCGCATCTTCTTCGTCTCGAGCAAGCACTCAACCATGTCCAGATCCGGAGGTCAAGGCAAGTGGATGGTCTCCTCCGTCACGGAGGAGGACATTACTGAGCTCCGACTAGCCGAGTACTTGGCGAAGGAGATGGCCCACCATCTTCCAGCCCAGGGGCAAGTCGTCCCCACACCGAAGCCCAATGAGAGGGTGGTATTCATCCCTCATTTCCTCTGCGGGCTAGGGTTTCCACTCCACCCTTTCGTCCGCGGGCTGATGTTCTACTATGGGATAAACTTCCACAACCTATCCCCAAACTCCTTCCTCAATATCTCAGCGTTCATCATCGTGTGTAAGGCCTTCCTCCGCATCCAACCCCACTTCGGGCTGTGGCTCAAAATCTTCAATGTGAAGCCAAAGGTAGTGGATGGCCAGCACGCGGAGTGCGGAGGCGCCATGGTGAGCAAGCTGACCAATGTCTCCTAGCCAAAAGGCACTTTCATGGAGACCATCAAGGAATGGCAGAAACAACAGTTCTACATCACAGAACCCTGCGATGCCACCTGGACCGCGGCCGCCGAATTCAACTCTGGCGCTCCCATGCGACTCACCTCCTGGGTCGAGAAGAGCCCGAACTGGTGTTCGTTAAATGAGCTGATAGTGATGCAAACGCGCATCCGAAGTATGCTGGACAAAGACATCAAGCTCGTCGACATAATCCAAGTGATGCTGGTGTGCTAGATCCTCCCCTGCCAGAGGCGAAGCCGCCCTCTATGGAAGTTCAATCCGAAGAAGCACCATACCCTGAAGAGGCTCTTCGAAACCACTCACGAAGATGCCTGGAGGTTTCTTTTTAAGAGCAACGAAACACCGCCGGCCATAGACTCAGACCGCGGGGATGACGTCAACAACCTCGCCAACGAGGTATATTATTCTTACTACATCCCTTACTTGCTTGTTTCAATGATGATGTCTAAGCTTTTGTCGTCATCGATTCTTCGGGACTGGATGGAGAGGGCGAAGCGGATCCAATGTCCGACTCCGCTGCCTGAAGAACCAGTCATCCCGCGTTTAGCAAAGATGCTGGTGCCGGCACCCTATAAGGCGCCGGAGAAGAAATCCACAGGGAAGGCCAAGGGGGTCCAGAGTGGCCCCTGTCGCAAGGGCGCTTCAGACACGACGTCCGAAGACAAGACCCGCTCCTCCGCCACCGAAGACGACGACAATGAAGAGGAGGAGGAGAACAACCCTCCCCCTGATGAGGGTAGGAAGAAGAGGGCGGCTTCGGCGAATCTGGAGGCGGAGACGTCCAAGAAAGGGAAAAGCTTCCTTGTGGATAACACCGCGTGGGACGTCGACAGTAGTCCAGAGAGATGCCCCCGCACTAAGCCTCGAGCCGTATCGTAAGTGGTAAAACCCATATCCGCCCATAAACCAAGTCCTTCCTTTTTGTTGTATTGATATAATTAGCTATGCTATTGCAGTCCCGCCCATGACAGCTCCCAACGATCCTCATCACGAGGTTCACTGGACTCAAAGGCGATGGCCAGTGATTCACCGTCGGCCGCGCACTCCCCCAAGGCCAAGGATGATGCAGAGGTGCTGTCCCGAAGGATTGTTCCAGGCAGGGGAGAGGCTCAGGAGGCGCTAGAAGGCAATACCCCCATCGCCGGATACCATGGGGAGTCAATCCGCATGGAGACTGGTGGGGAGGGCCGTATTTAGCTCGGCCCTCAGCCGGACTCAATTCCGGAGTCCGATACGGCTCCAGAATCCGGCGTGCAACCTCCTTTGAAAGAAGGGGGGATGCATGTTCCCCCGGTGACCGCTGTCCAACCAGGGGCACCGGATAATCTGCTGGAAGCGCTACGAGGCGCTTCCATTATGGATGAGCACCGTGTCCTTATGGGCATGGTAATTGAAAGGGTTCAGTCCGCCAAGAGCGGTCCATCTGAAGCCTGTAGCAGCCTGTTGGTAGGTTTTGAGGTAAGGAGCGCAAAAAAGGAGAAAATCCCAATATAGACAGCAGCCCCTGAGACACTGTCCGGTTGAAAGTGCGTTATATCGACTAGAGGGGGGGTGAATAGGCGATTTTTATGAAATTCTTCACTGAGGAATTTGCTGGTGAGGAAATTCCTTAGAGAAGAACTACTAGCAGCGGAATAAGTACTCAAAGGTAAACACAACAGAATACAAGCATAGTCATCATGATGAAATGAAGACAGGCACAGAGTACAGGAAGCGTAATCACAGGATAACACAGGATGAAGACAAACAGACTAAAGAAATTGAACTGAGGAAATTGAGAAAGTCTTTAGTCAAAGTCTTCAAACACAGATATGAACAAACATACATCACAGTTATGAGGAAATGAAAGAGTTGAGGAAATAGAACCAGTAAGCTCGGTGAAGACAATGATTTGGTAGACCAGTTCCAACTGCTGTCTCAGTTGTACGTCTGGTTGGAGAGGTTGAGTATTTAAACTCGAGGACACACAGTCCCGGACACCCAGTCAAGGACACTTAGTCCAAGACACCCAGTCCTCACCGTATTCTCCTTGAACTAAGGTCACACAGACCTCGTCCAATCACTCGTGGTAAGTCTTCAGGCGACTTCCAAACCTTCACAAACTTGGTCACCCGGTGATCCACAATTCCTCTTGGATGCTCTAGACCATGACGCCTAACCGTCTGGAAGAAGCACAGTCTTCAAAGGTAACAAGCGTCAGATCCACTCAGGATCAATCTCTTCAGTGATGCTCAATCACTTGGGGTTTGTAGGTGTTTGGGTTTTGGATTTTTGGTTTTTCCTCACTTGATGATTTTCGCTCAAAGTCCTCGAAGGATGGGTTGCTCTCAAATGACAAGTGTTAGTTTCTCTCAGAGCAGCCAACCAGCTAGTGGTTGTAGGGGGTGGCTATTTATAGCCTAGGGAGCAGCCCGACATGATAAGACATAAATGCCCTTCAATGATATGACCGTTAGGTGGATAGATATTTTGGGACAGCTGGCGCATAGCACAGCAACGTTAGGAATTTTGAGTAGCAAAATCCTCAGGGCTATCATGTTCCTCACTGTGTAGGCAATCCGCACTGGCGAATTCCTAACTCCCCAGTGAGGACAAATTCCTCAGAGACCAGAAGAACTTCGTCTCTGTCACTGAAGAAATTGACTGAACTGTATGAGATTTCCAATGGCTTCACTCGAAGGGATTGGTAGGTGTAGGATTTTGAGTTGAGCATCACATGGAAATTTTTCCTTAGTATTTCCTCGACCCCCTTTAACAGTACGGTGTTTCCTATGACTCAAGAAAGAGAAAACAAAACTATGAACGCGAAAGTCTTCAAGCTTCATATTTCTCGCATGAATATCAAGTCTTCACGGACACACCACTTTCTTCACTTTCAAAGTCTTCATGAAAGTCTTCAGAAATACCAAAATCTTCAGTCGAAGATATTCAAATTTAGGGGTCGACTTTTCCTGTAAATATCAAACCCCTCATAGACTTATAGACCTGTGTACACTCACAAACGCATTAGTCCCTTAACCTATAAGTCTTCAATACACCAAAATCACTAAGGGGCACTAGATGCACTTACAATCTCCCCCTTTTTGGTGATTGATGACAATATAGGTTAAGTTTTCAACGGGGATAAACATATGAAGTGTAAATACTGATATTGAGGAATTTGATTGCAAGATATAGAAGAACTCCCCCTGAAGATGTGCATAGTGAGGAATTTGCTTTTGAAGCAATACACACTTGAAGAGTTGAATCATGGAGATCTCCCCCTATATCTTGTAATTCATACACGCATTTAACATATAATATGAAGAATTTGAAATGAATGATGAAATATGGTGCCTGATGAAATTCAGCATGCGTGCAATAATATTAACGAGGAATAAGCATGCAGAATAGTGCATCAAGAGTATCAGAGCACAGTGCATCAAAAGTATCAGAGCACCATCGGGTTTAAGATTACAACTTGATCCAATAAAGTTTCAGAAGAACGAGAGTTGTAACTTAGCAAAAAAACGCCCATATAGAAGACGCGCTTGAAGATAATCATGTTGATGAAGGAGTGCCAACGTTGTTGGGGTCGTTGGTTGATGTAGGGCCTGCCGCAGTGTCATCCAAATCTTCATGTTCATCAGTGTCGCGCGATGAAGAATATGAGCTGGCCACCAGAGAAGGAACCTTGACCTTCTTGAATTTCTTCGGTGGAGGTGCAGACCAGTCAAAATCTTCATTAAAACCCATGTTCTTCAGATCTTATTCACCATACAGATGTGACAGGATTGCCCAGGTGCGACTGAAGACTTGATGGAGGTAGTAGTGGTTTTTCTTCACTGCATTGTGTGTGGCAGTCATGTTGTGAATAAGTGAACCAAACTGACGCTTAACCCATTTGTGATTTTGATCCACCTTCTGGTGAAGACTAAGCAGAAGTTCACGGTCTGTCATCACGCGTGGAGTAGTGGCTTGAGGAGTGGACTTGGGTGCATTGACAGAGTCATGTGTGGCAGAGTCATCATTGGTGGAATAAGATGCAACTTTGCGAAACTGACCATCCAATGGACGAATGCCTTCATCAATTACAGCTGGTGCCTTTCCCTTTTCATAAACTGAGGAATATGTCTGCTTGAGAACTTCAATTGGGGGCAAGTAGCTGAGATGATTCTGGAAATCAGCTGTGTAGTTGAGTGAAGACCTTGTCCTGAGGAATCTCATGATCCAAGGTGCATATGGCTTCAGCTCAAACGGAGACAGTGCAACATTGGCCATAGTCCTCATGAAGAAATCGTGATAATTGACAGGAATGCCATGAACGATGTTGAATACCAGATTCTTCATGATGCCAACAATTTCCTCATCAGATGAGTCGTGGCCTTTGATAGGACTGATTGTCCTCGTAAGAATACGATAGACAGTTCTGGGCACGTACAACAATTCCTTCATGAGGAATTTGGTTCTTGGTGCTTAACCTGGCTTCAAAGGTTTCATCAGCACCTGCATGTAATGATGTGTGAGCTCAGGTTCACTGTAGATGCAGCGAGCTTCTTCAAGGGGAGGACTGAGTGGTAGAGCACGAAGCAATTCAGAGGCTGGTGCAGTGTAGTGAGTATTTTCAGACATCCAGAATTCACATCTTCAGCATCTCCGGTGATGTGCAATGTTGCATAGAATTGAAGAATCAGTTCTTCATTCCAATCGCAGATGTCAGAGCAAAAGTTGAGCAGCCCAGCATCGTGAAGAACACTGAGGACTGGTGCGAAGCACGACAGAGATTCCATATCCACGTGAGGAATATGCTCATGGTAGAAAATCTTCTCCTTGTTGAACAGCACTGAGGAATAGAAACTGGCTTGACTAGCAGTCCAGAAACGCCTCTTCCTAATGCGAGCAGAGTCATATGGGTTGTAATCTTCGAAGAATACGTGCTCGCCGAAGAAATCATCAGCCTTGAACTTTTGCTTGCGTGAGAATGGATCCTTTGGCTTCGGCAGAGGAGTGTCAGTGAGTTGCATCACGACCTTAGGAATCTCAATCGCAGGTTCTTCAGGCTGAGGAATTTCTGGTTCCTCTTTAGTGGCAGTCTGCGTCATTGGTTGTTCAGCAGCAACAGTTTGTTCAGCGCTAGTGGCTGGAATTTCCTCATGGACAGATGCAGTGGGATGAGTTTCTTCAGAGCCCATGTGAACAGTTTGTGTGGGGGACTGAGGAATTTGCTGTAGAGGGGTGAACATTGGAGAGTTTGGATGCTGAGTTTCCCAGAATTCATCACTGATTACGGGTGTGGAGCAGCCAATGTCCACATCTTCATCTTCCATTTCTTCAATGCCAGCCTCTTCAGCTATGAACTGAGGCATAGGCGAGGAGATGCTAGGTGTTGAAGGGATCGCATCCACTTCAATTTCTTCATCCAACGGTTCAGATGAAGCAGCAGAATGAGTTGCTTCATCAGATCCGCTGGGGATCACATATTCTTCATCAAAAGGAACAAGGTCCTTTGATGGCCTGGTTGAGATGGGAACAGCATCAATCGGATGTGCAAATGAACTTGTCATAGGCTTCATTTTCTTCGGAGCTGAAGAATCTGAAGCCGTTGATGCTTTCCTTTTCTTCACTGCAGCATGCTCTACAGCCTTGGTCTTCTTCACATCTGATGCAGATGGATGGATCGGAGTTGGTGTTGGCGCAGGAGGAGCAGAGGAATCTGGTTGATTTTCTTCAGGCACAACTGATGCAGTTGCCTTGATTTCTTCAGTTTCTTCAGGCGCACCACTAGTGGATGCCCTGGCAATTTCTTCAGCGGCTGGAGTGCAGTCATCAGCCCTGGAACTCACATTTTCTTCAGCAGCCTGATTTTCATCAGTGGTGCTGGCATGTTCTTCAGTCGGCTGAGCAGATGCTTCAGCCTGAGGAACTTCCTGTTGCGTTGGGGCAGCAACATTTGAAGTGAACTATTCAGTTATCTTTACAAATCTAACTTTGGCTCCTTGCCAATCAGCATAGTAGGCTTTGAAGTCATCGCTGAGGGTTTTGATTTCAGATTTGATTTTTACAAGTTCATCAGTTGTCATAGTGACAACGTTGTTCTTCAGAAATTTCTCCTTCTTGTACTGCGCTTTCTTGATCTGCCTGGCCTTCTCAAATTTCCACTTTTCTTCTTGAATGAAGTGGGCAGCATGTGACTTTGGCCAGGAGTCAGCTTGAAGTCAGGCAAGGGAGTGTTGGGGTCCTTGTGCCAATCATCAATGTAGTCGAGGATCAGCTTGGGATCCAAAAGTAGTGGCACCTCTGATCCTTTGGCTCTAGCGGCCCTGACTTGCCTGTCTCTGATGATTTCTGCAAGTTCATCATCATTAGCTTCGTCTTCATCAGACGACACTTGGAAAGCGACTTGCTTCTTTTGAGGACTTGGGCATGGACCTCGTCCAGCAGTGGCCTTTATCTTTAGCAGTGAGGGGCCAGCTGAGGAACTTGGTGCAGCTGAGGAACTAGCTGAGACACCTGAGGCCATGGAGATGCCGACAGTCCTTTGGCACGAAGCGAGATGCACAGGTGCTGAGAATTTGGTCGGAACAGCTGAAGGCTTTGGCGGAGGAGCTGAGGACTTTGGAGGAACAGGAGCAGCATGAGGAATTGGCCGTGAGGGCTTTGATGATTCTGGCCGCGAGGGCATTGCTGAGGAAGCACTTGGCTTGTGCGCAGGCTTCTTTGACAGAGCCTTCTTTGGCTTGACAGCAAGGACCTCAGCAGAGGCAGCAGCAGCAGCAGAGTCTTCATTAAATTTCCTCACTGCTTCTCTGGCTTGCTTAGCCAACTTGCCTTGGCGCTTGGCCCATTCATCAGGATAGTCCTCACCTCGCTTGAGGCTGGTGGGATCAGCAATTTGGCCAGGTGCCAGTGGTGCTCTTGGGCATGGAGGATTGAGTGCGAATTTCTTCATATACTTAGGAGTGACATATCTGCACTCCCTTCATTCTCTTGCACATCTCCTCTCTATCTTCTGAATGCGCACTTTGCGCTCATTCTTGGTTTCCTCAGTAGGTGTGCAGTACCCAGCATATATGCCATCAGGGATTTCAAATGCTGTATTTACCTCAGGCCTCTTTCCTCCCTTCTGTGGCCTTTTACCATAAACCATTTTCTTCAGTTGAGGAATTTGAATAATTGAATTCTCTGAAGAAGTATGCAACTTTTCTTTTGAGGAACACTGCAAATGAGTTAAGTTGATGAGAACCTAGTGATTCAGCAGCTGACATGTGTACCTGTGAACAGAGTATAGTTGCGAGGAATTTGGAGAGGTCATATGCGTTCTCAGAGGGTTTTTCAAAATGAACAAGTTTGAGGAATTTGACCAGATGAGTCTTGAAGATTTTCACTAAGCGTTCTTTGTCTTAGGTTCCTGATTTGTATAGATCGAAGATCCACACAATTGAGGAATCTTGAAGAAAAATGATGCTTAGAGAAACGAATCAAGAACATATGACTTTGTGAGGTGTTCAGTGTGTGAAGATATGAAGAAAAACACTTTTGAAGATTTTGTAGATAATCATTCGAATCAACGAGGGCAGTAAAAGTAACTTTTATTTACCCTGGACGAAGAACACGATGAACTGGAGTGAGGAGATGTGAAGTTCGTCTGTGCAGATCTTCCACGCCCTAACTCGGCGGAGGAAGATGGCTACGGCGGCGGCGAAGTGAAGATGTCCGCGGTCGGCGCGAGTACGTCGGCGACGAGGTCGAGGCAGTGAAGCTCTTCCTCACCGGCGGCGATGAAGTAGCAGCGGCGCTAGGGTTTGAGAAGCTCGAGCTGGAGAGAGAGGTCGAGCAGAGTAAAAGAAGTGAGGAAGGGAAGGAGGGGTATTTATAGCCACGGTGAAAAACTGCTCACCCAAAGAAATTGGACGAACATGCCCCTGACCCTTCTCATTCGTATGACATGTGTCACCCACGTAGTGAGAGGTGGAGATCATGTTAGATCATGGGTGAGTGGATAAGTGTATCATGGGATGCGGAACAGTTTGAGCGGCAAAGCCGAAAATTTAGATAATATAGATTTTAAAGTTTCGTTCGCAATTTCTTCAGCTGACAAGGACACAGTGAAGATTTTGAACGAGTTTCAAATAGAACACACATGAAGAATTTGTGAACAGATTGGGTTGAGTATAGCATAGAGGGGAAGGGTCCGATCACATTCACTTAGCAAAAAACCAACTTGAAGAAATAGCAATAAGTGAATGTTGTAGAGGACATAAACTCATATATATATATAGCCAATGAAGAAAAACGACGGAACGAGTGAAGACTTTGCAAAGTTGAAGAATATGAATAATTTGAGGAATTTCAACTTTTGGTGGTGGCGTGACCCACCGTATAAGAATGATGATTTCAGACACCGCGTACAATTATCGTAGGGTTCTGAGAATCAAATTCTTCGTTAATTTCTTCACACTAAGAGTGTTATTCTTCATTGATTGAAGTAAAACGTTTCTTCATGTGTTGCACATCTAAGTCATCAATTTTGCATAAGTGTTAGGATGAGTGTCCTTTTCACAGAACATTCGAAGATTCTATGATATTTAGCTCACACCGCAACTTGCTAAATCTCTTCTCATCCAAGGGCTTTGTGAAGATATCGGCTAGCTGTTCTTCAGTCTTCACATGCTCAACAGAAATGTCGCCCTTCAACACATGATCACGAAGAAAATGATGACGAATCTGAATGTGCTTTGTCTTCGAGTGCTGAACTGGGTTGTGAGCAATCTTGATGGCACTCTCATTGTCACAGAAGAGAGGTACATTCTTCATGTTGACGCCGTAGTCCTTGAGCAATTGGGCACATCAAGAACCAGCGGCAATGTACTCAGCTTCAGCAGTAGATAGTGATACGCAGTTCTGTTTCTTCGAGGACCAACAGACCAAAGATCGTCCGAGGAAATGACATGTACCAGATGTTGACTTGCGATCCACACGATCACCAGCATAGTCAGAGTCAGAATATCCAACAAGATCAAAAGCCGAGCCCTTGGGGTACCATAATCCAAGTGTTGGTGTGTGAGCTAGATATCGAAGAATATGCTTCACAGCCTTATGGTGTGATTCCTTCGGTGCAGCTTGAAATAGGGCACACATGCAAACACTAAGCATTATATCTGGCCTAGATGCACATAAGTATAATAAGGAACCTATCATGGAGCGGTATACCTTATGATCGAAGTCAATACCATTTTCATCAGTGCACAGATGGCCATTTGTGGGCATAGGAATTTTGACACCTTTGCAATCTTGCATGCCGAATTTCCTCAGTACATCCTTGAGTTATTTCTCCTGAGATATGAATATGCCATTGTGTTTTTGACGAATTTGAAGACCTAAGAAGAATTTAAACTCTCCCATACTAGACATTTGATATTCTTCACTCATCATATAGGCAAATTCATCACTATAATGTTGGTCAGTACAGCCAAAGATAATATCATCAACATATACTTGGCACACAAACAATTCACCATCATAAGATTTAGTGAAAAGAGTAGGGTCGAGTGAACCGGATTTGAAGCCTTTCTTCATGAAGAGTTCCTTCAAAGTATCATACCAAGCCCGTGGGGCCTGCTTGAGGCCATAGAGGGCCTTGTTGAGTCTGAAGACTTTGTCAGGATTCTTTGGATCTTCAAAACCTCGGGGTTGAGCAACATATACTTCTTCCTCAAGCTTACCATTGAGGAATGCACTTTTCACATCCATTTGATATAGAGTGATATCATGATGGTTAGCATAAGCAAGTAATATGTGAATAGCCTCAAGTCTAGCAACAGGTGCAAAAGTTTCATCGAAATCAATTCCTTCAACCTGTGTGTAGCCTTGAGCTACAAGCCGTGCCTTATTCCTCACCACAAGGCCATTTTCATCTTGCTTGTTGCGGTAGATCCATTTTGTGCCGATGATATTGTGCTTGCGAGGATCTGGACGTTTGACTAGTTCCCAGACATTGTTGAGCTCAAACTGATGTAATTCTTCTTGCATGGCCTGAATCCACTCAGGCTCCAGAAATGCTTCATCTACCTTAGTGGGCTCTGTAATAGAGACAAAAGCATACTGCCCACAAAAGTTAGACAAATGTGAAGCTTTTGAGCGTGTGAGAGGACCTGGCGCTTTGATGTCATTGATGATCTTTGCAATTTGCACTTCTTTTGCAATGCGAGGATGAGCTGGTTGTCGTTGAAGAATTTGATCAGCGTTTTCTTCAGCACCATTTTCTTCAGCATTTTCTTCAGGTGCATTAGCTCGACGTTCTTCATGTTCTGGAATGAATTCTTCAGCAGATTCTTTAGTAGGAATGACATCCTCAGTAGCCTTGAACTTGATAGTTTCCTCAGGTGCTGGTTCATCTATCACAATAGGTAGGTGCTCTCTTTGTGAGCCATTAGTTTCATCGAACCACACATCTACAATTTCAACAACTTTGTGAAGAACGTTGTTGAAGACTCTGTAGGTGTGCAAGTCCTTTCCGTAACCAAGCATAAAACCTTCATGTGCTTTCGGTGCAAATTTTGAGTTGTGATGAGGATCTCTAATCCAACATTTAGCACCGAAGACTTTGAAATAACTTACATTGGGTTTCTTATCAGTGAGGAGTTCATAGGCAGTCTTTTTGAAGAATTTGTGAAGATATACTATGTTGATGATGTGGCACGCAGTATCAATTGCCTCAGTCCAGAAACGACAAGGAGTTTTGTATTCATCAAGAATAGTGTGAGCCATCTTAGCAAGAGTCATGTTCTTGTGCTCCACGACGCCATTCTGCTGAGGAGTGTAAGGAGCAGATAACTCATGAGTGATACCAAGTTCATCAAGATAGTCATCGAGACCAGAATTCTTGAACTCAGTGCCATTGTCACTTCTGATGTGCTTGATCTTCACACCAAATTTGGTTGAAGCCCTCGAGGAAAATCGTTTGAAGACTTCCTGCACTTCATGTTTGTAAGTAACAAGGTGTACCCATGTGTAACGAGAATAATCATCAACAATAACGAAGCCATATTGAGATGCTTCATTTGAGATAGCAGAATAATGATTAGGACCAAAGAGATCCATGTGAAGCAATTCAAATGGGTGAGTGGTGGTCATGAGAGTCTTCGCTGGATGCTTGGCCTTGGTCATCTTCCCAGCTTCACAGGCTCCGCATAGGTGATCCTTGAGGAATTTGACATTCTCGATGCCAATGACATGCTTTTTCTTCGCAAGCATGTGCAAATTCCTCATGCATGCATGACCAAGTCGTCGATGCCAGAGCCAGCCTTCTGAAGCTTTTGCAAGTAAGCACACGGCTGGTTGTGGTCCTGTAGAGAAATCAACAATATACAGGTCTCCTCTCCTAAAGCCTTCGAAGACTTTGGAATTGTCATCTTCCATAACCACAACACAACGGTACTTGCCGAAGATAACAACCATATCAAGATCACAAAGCATTGAGACAGACATAAGGTTGTATCCTAAGGACTCAACAAGCATGACTTTGTCCATGTGTCGATCCTTTGTAATCGCAACCTTACCTAGACCCAATACCTGACTTTTGCCTTTGTTAGCAAAGATGATATGCTTCAGATGCGACGAAGATAATGGAGCATCCATCAATAGATTCTTGTCACCAGTCATGTGGTTTGTACATCCACTATCGAGGACCCACTCAGTGGCTTTGGGTTGATCATCCTGCAGATGAATTAGTGCAGTTTACAAACTCATATACTTCATCAGTGAAGAATATGACATCAATTCATCAGATCAATTTCATCAAGTAAAAGACTGATAAAGCAATATGAGGACATGAGAAATGAAAGTTCATTTCTTCATGATTAGCCTGCGTCCTATCAGGCATGCTCAGGTCTCCTGCAAATTCTTTAGACGATTATGTGCGTCTGGAGACCTGATCCTGCAGAAGAGATTAGTTCTTTTTCTTCACCACCCACATCTAAAGGGGTGGCAAAGAGTTCATCATTCTGCGAGCTCCATACGAGAAGGATGGCATAGAAGCCAGTCCATTTCGTTTCACATAAGAGGGGTTAGAGTAAGCATAAGAGTAAGCAGAGAAATTCTTCGAGGACTTATGGACATAATGATTTGAAGAATAATGCACATATCCATAATCCTTAGATCTTCCCCGCGAAACAGACGGATTAGCATGATGATGTTCATGTGAGGACTTTGATCCATATGAGGAATTTGGTCCATATGAAGAATTTGATCTCGGGTTCCTATTCTTCACAGGTGGTGTCATGATGACATTCACCTGAAGATTTTCAAGACATCTTTTGGGAACCCAGATTTTCTGCATAGGGGAGCCGTTCCTGCAGTTAGTGCCAACATATATAGCAAATACTTCACCGTTCTAATTTTTGAATAGCTTATAGTTGGAGTCAATTGACTCATCATCAGAATGAGGAGATTCACATGCAAATCCAGATAAGTTAGATGGATCAACTGGAGGTCCCATTGCAGCAACCCATGTAGTTTGGGGTACTGCTCAGGCTTCCAATATGTACCATCAGCATTGAGTTTCCTATCAAAGGCGATACCCTCTTTCCTAGGGTTCCTGTTGAGGATCTGCTTTTTAAGCACATCACAAAGAGCCTGATGCCCTTTGAGGCTTTTGTACATGCCTGTCGTGTACAATTCCTTTAGCCCTGCATTGTCAGTGATACTAGCAATGTCCTCAGATGAGGAATTAGTGATAGCAGAGGCATGTGAAGAATTTGAAACATTAGCAGCATTTGAACATTCAGGTGAAGAATTAGCAGATTCACGTTCAATGCACTTCAAGCATGGTGGAACAAATTCTTCCTGCGAAGCGCTGATTTGTTGAGCAAGTAATGAATCGCGCTCCTTCTGAAGATCTTCATAACTCACTCTTAGCTTCTCAAGGTCTTGCTTTCTTTGAAGAAATTCATAAGAAAGCTTCTCATGATCCGATAAGAGAGTGTTATGTTGATCTTGAAGGGTGTCATACTTAGTATGAAGTCTCTGAAGACTTTTTCCATTTCCTCACCCAACATATCATCGCTCTTGTTTAGCATATAGTGAGCTTTTTCCAAAGCTCTTTGTTGTTTAGTAGCAAGGGAAGCAAGTTTGACATAGCTGGGTCCAAATTCATCACCAGATTCATCATCACTGGACTCGGATAGGTAGCATTCAGTTACCACAGTATCTTTTGCCATAAGGCATGATGCAGAAGATGATGATTCTGGTCCGAATGTCATCGTTTTGAGAGATTCCTTGAAGTCCTCAAACCAAGTATCATGACAAGTTCGATGACCTTCATAGACCTTAGAGAGACGGCCCCAGATGAGCTTCGCATGATCGAGATGCATGATATTCCCGAACTGATTTTGTGATAGGCTGGAGCAGATGACATCCTTCGCCGTGAGGTTGAGAAGAGTATACTTGCGAATGTCATCAGCATCCGCCATCTTGCACAGATCAGTCAGGCCAATCTCAGTGACGGTCCACAACTCGCTGTTCATCGCCATGAGGCGTTTCTTCATCATCGCCTTCCACTTGGGATACTCGTGACCGTCAAAGATGGGGCATGTCACCTTCGTCATACATGCGGTCGACATAACTAAAACTCCAGGCGATTAAACCAAAATCACACAGAACAAGGGAATACCTTGCTTTGATACCAATTGAAAGTGCGTTATATCGACTAGAGGGGGGTGAATAGGCGATTTTTATGAAATTCTTCACTGAGGAATTTGCTGGTGAGGAAATTCCTTAGCAAAGAACTACTAGCAGCGAAATAAGTACTCAAAGGTAAACACAACAGAATACAAGCATAGTCATCATGATGAAATGAAGACATGCACAGAGTACAGGAAGCGTAATCACAGGATAACACAGGATGAAGACAAACAGACTGAAGAAATTGAACTGAGGAAATTGAGAAAGTCTTCAGTCAAAGTCTTCAAACACAGATATGAACAAACATACAACATAGTTATGAGGAAATGAAAGAGTTGAGGAAATAGAACCAATAAGCTCGGTGAAGACAATGATTTGGTAGACCAGTTCCAACTGCTGTCTCAGTTGTACGTTTGGTTGGAGCGGCTGAGTATTTAAACTCGAGGACACACAGTCCCGGACACCCAGTCAAGGACACTTAGTCCAAGACAGCCAGTCCTCACCGTATTCTCCTTGAACTAAGGTCACACAGACCTCGTCCAATCACTCGTGGTAAGTCTTCAGGCGACTTCCAAACCTTCACAAACTTGGTCACCCGGTGATCCACAATTCCTCTTGGATGCTCTAGACCATGACGCCTAACCGTTTGGAAGAAGCACAGTCTTCAAAGGTAACAAGCGTCAGATCCACTCAGGATCAATCTCTTCAGTGATGCTCAATCACTTGGGGTTTGTAGGTGTTTGGGTTTTGGATTTTTGGTTTTTCCTCACTTGATGATTTTCGCTCAAAGTCCTCGGAGGATGGGTTGCTCTCAAATGACAAGTGTCAGTTTCTCTCCGAGCAGCCAACCAGCTAGTGGTTGTAGGGGGTGGCGATTTATAGCCTAGGGAGCAGCCCGACATGATAAGACATAAATGCCCTTCAATGATATGACTGTTAGGTGGATAGATATTTTGGGACAGCTGGCGCATAGCACAGCAACGGTCGGAATTTTGAGTAGCAAAATCCTTAGGGCTATCATGTTCCTCACTGTGTAGGCAATCCGCACTGGCGAATTCCTAACTCCTCAGTGAGGACAAATTCCTCAGAGACCAGAAGAACTTCGTCTCTGTCACTGAAGAAATTGACTGAACTGTATGAGATTTCCAATGGCTTCACTCGAAGGGATTGGTAGGTATAGGATTTTGAGTTGAGCATCACATGGAAATTTTTCCTTAGTATTTCCTCGACCCCCTTTAACAGTACGGTGTTTCCTATGACTCAAGAAAGAGAAAAACAAAACTATGAACACGAAAGTCTTCAAGCTTCATATTTCTCGCATGAATATCAAGTCTTCACGGACACACCACTTTCTTCACTTTCAAAGTCTTCATGAAAGTCTTCAGAAATACCAAAATCTTCAGTCGAAGATATTCATTTTTAGGGGTCGACTTTTCCTGTAAATATCAAACTCCTCATAGACTTATAGACCTGTGTACACTCACAAACGCATTAGTCCCTTAACCTATAAGTCTTCAAAACACCAAAATCACTAAGGGGCACTAGATGCACTTACACCAGTGTTTGGAAAGAAAAAAACCGGACAGAGGATCAATCTCCTTGTGCAGGAAACTAACTAAATTTGTCTAAAATGTATGCACATGCGTCGCTGTTGGCCGCGGCCTCGCATACTGCCGAAGTCTCTGGACTGAAGCAGAAACTGGCGGAGGTGGAGGAGGAGCTGGGCCAGGTGAAGAGGCAGCTCTAGGAAAAACAAGCTAAGTAATAACCTGTTATGTCTTCGAAAAACGGAAAATGATATGCAATGACCGAAATGCCATGATGTGAACAGAGGCGACGACCGAGGTCGAGGCCCTGAAAACGGCCTTGGTCGAAGCCGAGGGGAAGGCTGTCAAGGAGCAGGCCGCCCGTAAGAGGCTCAAGGCCCGGGTCAACAAAGTCCAACAGGAGCTCCAGGACGCAGTGAGGAAGTGCGAGACCTTGGAGCACAATGCATCGGCTCAAGAGGACGAACTCGCCAAGGCTCGTAAGAGTACGGAGACGGCCCGGAGTGAAGCCCAGGGCGCCCTTCAGGATATCTAGGAGGCCAGGAAGATCGTGGCGGGTAAGGCATTCAATATGCAAAGCAAGAATGTGAAGAGAAAATATCTTTTACTGACCCGGATTCGGAGTTCTCCAGGGGCTTTTGTTGATCTGCCATGCAGTGTGACCGACGCCGCAGAGTTCTTCCGATTTGAAGAAGGGGGCTCCCCAGAGAAGCAGTTCTGGTCACAATATCTTGTGCCGGAACATCCGGCACCCTTCAGCGATAGCTAAAACAACTGGTCGAGCTCCATAGGGTGGCTGAACTGGCCACGAAGGATTTAATAATCCGGTTGTGGCCAACCGAAGCTATACCCAGCAGTTACTTTGGACTCGTGAAGAGGCTGGTTGATGCTTGTCCTCGGCTGGACATCATCAAGCGGTCTATTTGCATTGAAGGCGCGCGTCTGACATTCTCGTATGTCAAGGTATGGTGGGCGAAGATGGACGCCGTCAAGTTGGCGACCGAGGGGCCGCCTGAAGGCAAGGAGCACCGCACACCCGAGCGATACTTTGGCGATGTCTTGGAAGGGTCCCATATTGTTGTGGATCATTGTGCGAAAGACACTATCTTTGAATGAATGTATTCGAGCTCCCTCTGCCTTGTATGATGAAACAAAGTGTTTATGCAATATAATGCTTGTTATGTTTTTAAATTTTTACTTCCTGTGTGGCCGTGTTGTATGAAATCTGAGGGTTAACCATTCGTGAGCTTCTGCCCCCACGTAGGTAGTATGGGGGTGTTCGGGATGGAATCTAAACAATCTTGATCCAATTAGATGGTCCTTGAAGGAGTTATTTAGCGCAACGAACTAGGAAACCAGAATATGCGGCTTTAACGCCCTCACTTAGCCATAGGAGTGCGACAATAAAAACATGGGCGCAGCCCCTAGTATCCGAACTAGAGTGCTATAAGCGTCTGGTCGGGAAGTACCAATCCTTCGCGTAATGCGGCAGAAATCTCCAACGATTTGCAACCTCCGAACAGCTGACCGGCTCTCGCCGAATCATGACAGTCAGTTTTCGGCTTTCTCTACTGAGGTGCTCCTTTGGATAAACCAAGGCACAATCGCAGTAGTTCTCCCTTTACTACATTAGCCGATATAGCGGAACGTATGGTAGCAAGCACAGGAGCCGGGCAACCCAACTATTGACCAAAGAAATGATTCGGAGCCAATTCATATAATGCTAAATTCAGGGTGCCGAACTTATACTTATAAAAAGTGTTCAGACTTTTGTTGCCGTAATGTGGGGTGCTATGAAGCCCCTGGCAAACATCAAGCATACCAAAGTGTACGGGTGCTACCTGATAGGGTTATGCACGGGGGAGCTGAAAAAGAGAAAGAAAACAGAAAAGGTAAAAAGGTAAAAAGCTGGGGTCCTAAAGCTCCACCTGCAAACTGTTCTGATTGTAATTTAATTAGTACGTCAAGGCGCATTGATACAGTTAGTGTGATAAGCAACATGCTATTTGGAATGCTGAAACCAAGGGAGAGCTGCATGTGGGTCCTGGACAACAGGTAGAGTTATCGTTAACGAAATCACCTAAAAAGTCCCCCATATGTCTGCGTTTCTTGCCGTCTTGGTGTGTTTATCCTTCAAGAGGACCGATGACCAGACCACCAGATGGTGCATGTGGGATTGAGACCTGAAAAGGAAACAAGTAAAAGTGAAAGTATGTCTGTACCCGATGTCGGTTGAGCCGTACTATGGACCACAAGCTAGCTATGCCTCCGTTGATGCCCATGGGATTTTGAGTGTGTAGTTATGTACGTGCGGCACGAATGCCACCACTTGATCGGGACTGAGACGGAGGCCGGATTGCTAGTCGAGCTCCTGATGAGCCGAGCTCTCCTGCTACAGAGTAGTTCGGACCCTCTTAACGGTGTTTGTGGGCTCGGCAACCAAATTAAGGTTCTGCTTGAGAAGGCCGCTCTGTACTTCTGCTGCTAAGGCAACTGTGTGCTCTTCCGTATGGAGGGAGTGTTCCGTATTTCCGTTGATTGTTATGACGCCGCGTGGACCGGGCATCTTGAGCTTGAGATAAGCATAGTGTGGTACTGTGTTGAATTGAGCAAACGCAGTTCGTCCGAGCAGTGCATGATAGTCATTGCGGAAGGGGACGATATCGAAGATTAACTCCTCGCTTCGGAAGTTGTCCGGAGACCCGAAGACAACCTCTAGTGTGATTGAGCCCGTTGATACGTCTCTAATGTATCTATAATTTTTGATTGTTCCATGCTATATTATATTCTTTTTTGGACATTATTGGGCTTTAGTATACACTTTTATATTATTTTTGGGACTAACCTATTAACCGGAGGCCCAACCCAGAATTGTTGTTTTTTGCCTATTTTAGGGTTTCGCAGAAAAAGAATATCAAACGGAGTCCAAACGGAATGAAACCTTTGGGAACATGATTTTCGGAACGAACATGATCCAGAGGACTTGGACCCTACATCAAGACATCAACCAGGAGGCCACGAGGTAGGGGGCGTGCCTACCCCCCTGGGCGCGCCCTCCACCCTCGTGGGCCCCCTGTTGCTCCACCGACGTACTCCTTCCTCCTATATATACCTACGTACCCCCAAACTACCAGATACAGAGCCAAAACCCTAATTCCACCGCCATAACTTTCTGTATCCACGAGATCCCATCTTGGGGCCTGTTCCGGAGCTCCGCCGGAGGGGGCATCGATCACGGAGGGCTTCTACATCAACACCATAGCCCTTCCGATGAAGTGTGAGTAGTTTACCTCAGACCTATGGGTCCATAGTTATTAGCTAGATGGCTTCTTCTCTCCTTTTGGATCTCAATACAAAGTTCTCCCCCTCTCTTGTGGAGATCTATTCGATGTAATCTACTTTTGCGGTGTGTTTGTTGAGACCGATGAATTTTGGGTTTATGATCAAGCTTATCTATGAACAATATTTGAATCTTCTCCGAATTCTTTTATGTATGATTGGTTATCTTTGCAAGTCTCTTCGAATTATCAGTTTGGTTTGGCCTACTAGATTGATCTTTCTTGCAATGGGATAAGTGCTTAGCTTTGGGTTCAATCTTGCGGTGTCCTTTCCGAGTGACAGTAGGGGCAGCAAGGCACGTATTGTATTATTGCCATAGAGGATAACAATATGGGGTTTATTTCATATTGCATGAGTTTATCTGAGGGAGTCCTGGATTAGGGGGTCTCCGGACAGCCGGACTATATCCTTTGGCCTGACTATTGGACTATGATGATACGAGATTGAAGACTTCGTCCCATGTCCGGATGGGACTCTACTTGGTGTGGAAGGCAAGCTAGGCAATACGGATATGTATATCTCCTCCTTTGTAACTGACCTTGTGTAACCCTAGCCCCCTCCTGTGTCTATATAAACCGGAGGGTTTTAGTCTGCAGGACAACATACAATCATACCATAGGCTAGCTTCTAGGGTTTAGCCTCTTCGATCTTGTGGTAGATCAACTCTTGTAACACATATATCATCAAGAACAATCAAGCAGGACGTAGGGTATTACCTCCATCAAGAGGGCCCGAACCTGGGTAAACATCGTGTCCCCAACCTCCTGTTACCATCCGCCTTAGACGCACAGTTCGGGACCCCCTACCCGAGATCCGCCGGTTTTGACACCGACATTGGTGCTTTCATGAGAGTTCCACTGTGTCGTCACCATAAGGCTTGATGGCTCCTTCGATCATCGCTAGCGATGCAGTCCAGGGTGAGGCTTTCCTCCCTGGACAGATCTTCGTATTCGGCGGCTTCGCACTACGGGCCAATTCACTTGGCCATCTAGAGCAGATCAAGAGCTACGCCCCTGGCCATCAGGTCAGATTTGGAAACTTGATCTACACGGCCGACATCCGCGGAGACTTGATCTTCGACGGATTCGAGCCCATGTCGCGTACGCCGCACACTCATGACGAGCATGATGGAACTCTGTCGTCGGACAGTGTTCGGGAGATCGCATCCGCAACTACTCCGGCCGTCAATCCGGAGCAAATCGCGCCATCCGAGAGCGGAGGGATAGACCCCGCCATGGAGGCCGCACTCTCAGTGGCGATAGAGCCAGATACTGACTCCACCCCTTTCGAGAGCTGCTACCTCTTTTAGCACTGCGTTGGTTTTCCCCGAAGAGGAAGGGATGATGTAGCAAAGTAGCGTAAGTATTTCCCTCAGTTTTGAGAACCAAGGTATCAATCCAGAAGGAGGGTACGCGCGAGTCCCTCGTACCTGCACAAAACAAATAAATCCTCGCAACCAACGCAAATAGGGGTTGTCAATCCCTATAGGGCCACTTATGAGAGTGAGATCTGATAGATATGATAAAATAATATTTTTGGTATTTTTATGATAAAGATGCAAAGTAAAATAAAGGCAAAATAAATAGCAAAGTAAATAACTAAGTAGTAGGAGATTGATATGATAAAGATAGACCAGGGGCCATAGGTTTCACTAGTGGCTTCTCTCGAGAGAATAAGTATTCTACGGTGGGTGAACAAATTACTATTGAGCAATTGGCAGAATTGAGCATAGTTATGAGAATATCTAGGTATGATCATGTATATAGGCATCACGTCCGAGACAAGTAGACTGACTCCTACCTGCATCTACTACTATTACTCCACACATCGACCGCTATCCAGCATGCATCTAGAGTATTAAGTTAAAAACAGAGTAACGCCTTAAGCAAGATGACATGATGTAGAGGGATAGACTCATGCAATATGAAGAAAACCTCATCTTGTTATCCTCGATGGCAACGATACAATACGTGCCTTGCTGCCCTTACTGTCACTAGGAAAGGACACCGCAAGATTGAACCCAAAGCTAAGTACTTCTCCCATTGCAAGAAAGATCAATCTAGTAGGCCAAACCAAACTGATAATTCGAAGAGACTTGCAAAGATAACCAATCATACATAAAAGAATTCAGAGAAGATTCAAATATTATTCATAGATAGACTTGATCATAAACCCACAATTCATCAGTCTCAACAAACACACCGCAAAAAGAAGATTACATCGAATAGATCTCCCCAAGAGAGGGGGAGAACATTGTATTGAGATCCAAAAAGAGAGAAGAATCCATCTAGCTACTAACTATGGACCCGTAGGTCTGAAGTAAACTACTCACACTTCATCAGAGAGGCTATGGTGTTGATGTAGAAGCCCTCCATGATCGATGCCCCCTCTGGCGGAGCTCCGGAACAGGCCCCAAGATGGGATCTCGTGGATACAGAAAGTTGGCGGCGGTGGAGTTAGGGTTTTGGCTCCTGTTCTGATCGTTTGGGGGTACGTGGATATATATAGGAGGAAGAAGTATGTCGGTGGAGCAACAGGGGCCCCACGTGGGTGGAGGGCGCGCCTGGGGGGGTAGGCGCGCCCCCCTACCTCGTGGGCTCCTGTTAGCTGGCTTGACATAGGGTCCAAGTCTCCTGAGTTGTATCCGGTGAGAAAATCATGTTCCCGAAGGTTTCATTCCGTTTGGACTCCGTTTGATATTCCTTTTCTTCGAAACCCTAAAACAGGCAAAAAAACAGCAATCCTGGGCTGGGCCTCCGGTTAATAGGTTAGTCCCAAAAATAATATAAAAGTGGATAATAAAGCCCAATAATGTCCAAAATAGTAGATAATATAGCATGGAGCAATAAAAAATTATAGATACGTTGCAGACGTATCAAGAGCCGCGTCGCCGAACCACTGGATCTACCTTCGGCCACGGACTCCGAGCTGCCTACATCCATGCCCGTCGAATCCGACGGGGCGCCGATCATGGAGTTCACCTCTACGGATATCTTTCGGCACTCACCTTTCGGAGATGTGCTAAATTCATTAAGGTCTCTCTGCCTGTCAGGAGAACCTTGGCCGAATTATGTCCGGCTAGAATGGGATGCGGACGAAGAAGAAATTCGCTACCCACCCACCACCCACTAGTAGCCACTGTCGACGACTTAACCGACATGCTCGACTTCGACTCCGAAGACATCGACTGTATGGACGACGATGCAGGAGACGAACAGGAACCACCGCCCACAGGGCGCTGGACCGCCACTTCATCACATGACGTATACATGGTGATACACCCAGAGAGGGCAATGGCAAAGAGACAGCGGAGGATGCCCCCTCCAAGCAACCCAAGCGCCGACGTCAGCAGCGCCGCTCTAAGTCCCGCCATAGCAAAAACAGCGATAACAGCGCAAGAGGAAATAACAGTCCAGTCGACTCTAGAAGAAACAACGACTGCACCATCCCGGTGGCAGAGCATGATCAAGATGCAAACTGCAAACATAGTACGGATCCGACGTCCGAACACGACGACGCCAAGGATAAACCTCATCAAACCCCGTCTGGGGAAGACAACAGTCTGGACGAAGATGCACACATCATCCTGGAAACGCACTTGGAGCAAGAGAACCTCCGCAGAAGGCTTATTGCCACAGCGAGGAGCCTGAAGAAACAGAAGCAAAGGCTCAAGGTCGCACAAGATACGCTCAATAGCAGGTAGAACAACGTGACAAAGTATGGTGGAAGTTACCATAAAAATAGCTATCCAAAGCGCAAGCTATTACCGGAATTCGACGATGAGGCCTTAGAGCCCATACAGTCGAAGAATGATACGGCCAACCGGCCGGATCCACCACCTTGTGAACGCGATAGAGCGGCTAACAAAGTCGCGCATAAGTCAACACACGATCTATGGATCTAGGAAGCGCGCTACGGTACAAAACCAACACCGAATACTACAACCGTCCGAACACCATGGCACATCCCAATACAGGGGTGCCGCACACCCCTTATGTTTCACTGATGAGGTGCTGGATCACGAATTCCCAAAGGGATTCAAACCGGTGAACATAGAGGCGTACGATGGGACCACAGACTCTGGAGTCTGGATAGAGGACTTTATCCTCCATATTCATATGGCTCATGGAGACGATCTACATGCCATTAAATACTTGCCCCTCAAGCTTAAAGGGCCAGCTCGGCACAGGCTGAAAAGCCTCCCCGAAAACTCAATTGGAAGTTGGGAGGAGCTCGAGGACGCTTTTCGGGCCAATTTTCAAGGGACTTGTGTCCGACCTCCGGATGCAGATGATTTAAGTCATATAATCCAACAGTCCAGAGAGTCTGCCCAAAAGCTTTGGAACAGGTTCCTCACCAAGAAGAACTAAATCGTCGACTGTCCGGACGCCGAAGCCTTAGCAGCTTTTAAACACAGCGTCCAAGACGAATGTCTCGCCAGACACCTCGGCCAAGAAAAAACGAGAACAATGGCAACCCTAACAAGCCTCATGACCCGCTTTTGCGCGGGCGAGGATAGCTGGTTGGCCCGTAGCAGCACTAGCGACCCAAGCACATCCGAAGTCAGGGGTGGCAATGGTAAACCACGACGCAACAAAAACAAGCGTCGAAATAAAGAAGGTAGCCCAGATAACACGGCGGTAACACACCGGATTCAGGGGCTCCCGACCAGGTCAGCAGAAAAAGCCTTTCAAAGGCAGCAGAGAAGGACAATCTGGCCTAAACAAAATTCTTGACAAACTCTGTCAGATTCACGGAACCCGAGACAAACCTGCAAATCATACCCATAGAGAATGTTGGGTCTTCAAGCAGGCCGGCAAGATAAACGCCGAACACAAAGGGGAAGAGACACCAAGCGAAGACGAGGATGAACCTCGCCTGCAAAGCGTTGGAGGACATAAAAAAGTTCCCACCAGAGGTTAAAACAGTAAACATGATCCATGTGACAAAGAGGAGAGGCAAGCATGCACTCCGAGTCACACGCGCCATAGAGCCCGACACCCCTAGGTCCAACCCCTGGTTGGCCTGCCCGATCACTTTTGATCGTAGGGATCACGAGACAAATATCCGGCACGAAGGACTGACGGCCTTGGTGTTAGACCCAATAATAAATGGGTACCATTTCACACGAGTCCTCATGGACGGCGGCAGTGATCTAAATCTGATATATTAGGACACAGTACGCAAAATGGGGATATACCCGAAACAAATAAGCCACAGTAATACTACCTTCAAGGGAGTAATACCAGGCCAAGAGGCCCGTTGTACGGGCTCTCTACTACTAGAGGTGGTATTCGGTTCTCCCGATAAGTTCCGAAGCGAAAGGCTAACTTTTCACATCGCCCCATTCCGAAGTGGTTATCAAGCACTACTCGGAAGAACAGCTTTCGCTCGTTTTAACGCAATACCGCATTATGCTTTTCTCAAGCTTAAGATGCCCGGTCCACGTGGCATCATCTCAGTTAGCAGAAATACCGAACGTACGGAAGAGGATGCGGCGGCTCTAACAGCCGCAAACTAGACGGCCTCACTAACCAGAAAAATGGCAGGTCGTCAAGACCACGGACACGGTTAAACGAATCCGGCGTTCCTTCATATATACATGAGATTGGTTTGATGATCAAACCCTCATGAACGATACCAGGGGCTTCCTGCATGTAATCAGGGCCAGCCCTGCTCAACTTGGCTTCTCTTGAATTTTGATAGTTCATTGATAATGACCAATTTTTCTTTTTTGGCACGACAACTTTCACCTAAGTTCTTTCCTTTTACAGATGACAATCGTGCTACACCCATCCAGGACACGGCACAACGGAGACACAGGCGCAGACGTGCAGCAGGGACCCACCCAAAGGTTTCTTTTTAGATTAAGACCCTGCATAAACCTTTTTTACTATCTCTTGTTGCTCACATCCTCCGGATGCTCCACACAACTGAGAAGGACGCTGGCGTTATTGGCATGTGGCCACGTCAGGATTTTGCACGTACCTGGACACATGGGGTTTCTTATTAAGGGCATTGTTTAGCCCGGTATATGTTATAAAGCCCGAACACCTTAGGGAGTGTTCGACGTCGCAAGTTTGGCCCTATATGCATCAGCTCCGAATCATGTCTTTGGTCAAATGTTGGGTTTGCCCGGCTCCCACGTTTTGGTACCTTACGTTCCGTTATATCGGCTAAGGTGGCACTGGGAAAACTACTGCGATTGTGCGCTGGTTCATCCGGATGAGCACCTTAGTAGAGAAAGCCGAAAACTGACTGTCATGATATAGCGAGAGACTGGTCAACCACTCGATGACTCATTGGAATCTTCGGGATTCCTTCGCATTAACGAAGGGTCGTTTCCCGGTCATGTACATACGCGCCCCGTATCCGGACAAGCGCAGAAGTACCAGGGGCTATATAGTAGCCCCACCGTCAAACTCCTATGGCTAAGTGAAAGTGTTAAAGCAATATAGTCTGATTGCCTCGTTCGCTATGCTATCACCTCCTTAACGGACCAAGACGTTGGATCAAGTGTGGCTATGCATTTTTTGCGAACACCCCCGCATTATATGCGTGGGGGCAGAAGCCGACGACTGCAAACTTTCAGGTTATATACATATATACATAAACGGCCGCACAGGAGGCATCATAGTACTTTCGGGAAAAAGTATAAATACAGCCTTGATAATTCAATAAAACATTGTTTTTACAATGGGAATACATGTCACTAGAACATAATATTCTTCGAGCACTGAGCCTCTATCGAACGAGCGCCTTCAAGAACTTCTTCAAAGTAGTGCTCGGCAGCCACTCGGCCTACGTCCGAACCCTGTGTCGCAACAGTGTGGCCTCCATCTCCGCCCAGTATGTCTTGACACGGGCAAAGGCCATCCGCGCACCTTCTATGCACGTCGATCTCTTTACAACATCGATGCGTGGCACAACACCAAGGAATTGTTGCACTAAGCTAAAGTAGCTGTTCGGCCTTGGCCCTCCCGGCCACAGGTGATCCACAACAGACCTCATGGCAAGTCCGGACAACCTATGGAGCTCGGCCCACTCGGCCATTCGCTCATTCAACAGCAGCGGACGGACTGGAGCGTGAAACTGTGACCAGAATAGCTTTTCCACTTTGGAACCTTTTTGATCCTTGAAGTACTCGGCCGCATCAGCAGCACTTGCAGCCAAATCCACGTAGGCGTCCACAGAACTCCATAGCCGGTCCAGAGGAGCATATTTCGGATCTCCGAACTTAGTCTGCAGCAAGAAGGGCTTCCCAGACACGATATCTGCAGCTTGATTCAGCTCCTCCTTCGTCGCTCTAAATTTGGAGCGGGCTTCCTTGGCAGCCACCAGGGCCTTCTCCAGGTCCGTCGCCTTCGCCCGGTTTTCTTCTTCAAGAAGCTGGTAACGGTTAGCGGCATCTTTTAACTCTACAACCATCTTGGCTATTTTTTCCTTGCTCTCGCAATGCACGGCCTGTTCGGCCCTTAACTCTTCGGTCGCCTTTAGAGTGGTCACATTGCTACTCCTTGCTTGCTTCTTGGCTCGGGCAAGCTCCGCCCGAAGGGTCTCCATGGTGGCAGCTCCATCTGCAGTCACAACATATTAAAGATACTGGCATCACGCTACTCTTATTATGTGATGATCACCAGAGAAATCACTCACCATGTGCCTCGTCAAGCCACTGGTTGACAAGCACGATATCGGCATCGGCCGCATCAAGTTGCCGCTTTAGCTTGGTAAATCCATTAGTTCGGCTAGCCACCATAGCCTCAGCCACTTGCACATAAAGGTAGTCGAATTATTACCTGGGTATATGATCCTCGGGTTGCCGCCATTCTCAACGACAACCAGAGTCTCAGGGGCTACTATCTGCATAGGGCACACCTAACGTATGTGGTACTACCAAAACATACACTATTTCACGTACCTCGAAGCCTTTCAGCAGACTCATAAAGGCTTCATGCAAACCGCTTTCAGCGGATGAAATCCTTTCAATTACCGTACCCATTAGCGTACGATGTGCTTCCGAGACGGCCGCTTACCCCAGAAGATCCTTCATCGCGTCCGACCGCACACTGTACGGACCCTTGCGGTCGCTCTCCTTAGAAGCTGGATATTGGGGATTCCGGGTAGCCAAAGGGTTATCCTCTGACCTTAGTGGATCCGGAGATACCCTTCGCGACGACACTTCAAGGTCGCCCGCTTCATGAGGCGGGGTGTCCGGGGGAGGCGTTTCGCTCTCCATCATCTCCGGAAGAAGATCCCCCGAAGACGAACTCTGTCAAGAAGGGCTACGATCCGGACTACAATTTATAAGCATCGGTTATTGTCTTTGGAAGTAAGGTAGGATGTTTCCACTATTAATTACTTTCCGATTACTTACAGCTCGGTAGAAGGCTGATCCCCGCGTGGACATTGTGCGGCAAGAATACCCTCCGAGGCAGGACCCTCTGATGAAGATTTCTTCTCCCGTTTGGAAACCTTTGTCTCCGGATCTTCAGAGGTAGTCCTCTTCCTTCCCCGGGGAGAGAGAATGTCAGATTCTTCCCTTTGGTTGTCCTCCCTCACAGAGGCACTCATTCCCCCGGCTGGAATAAGTAGCGAGTGAGGCCCGCTTTCGCCCTCTCTATTCCCCCCATCATCTTCCTTTGAGGGCACTGGATAAGGCGCCGGCTCGAGCATCTTATCCAGTACCGGATTGTCCAAGCCCTCAGGAAGGGGGGCCGAACACCTGATCATCATTGCCTTTGTTATCCAGTCCTGGTCAAAGAGCGGCTCTTTAGAATGATGCCATGATAAATAAAAGGACAGTAGGTTCGACATGGGATTAATTACTTGGGCAGTGGGGTGGTCGCAGCTCAGACCCACGTCCTCGGTGGTGTCCAGACACTCTATTTGGGGTCCGAAGAACGATTTGTACATCTCTTCGTGCGTCATGCCGACGAAATGCTGAATAGCTCGCGGTCCTTCCGGGTTGAATTCCCACATGCGGAGGGGCCGACGTTTGCAAGGCCGGACTCGACGAACTAGCATAACTTGCATTACCATAACCGGACTGAAATCTCTCTCGAAGAGATCTCGGATACGGCTCTGCAGTATTGGCATGTCCTTTGCTGGACCCTAGCTCAGCCCCCTGCTAATCCATGACATCAGATGCGGTGGGGGCCCCAGCGAAAGGTGGGGCCAGCTACTACTACGTCTTGAGCTTGCGTTGGTTTTCCCCGAAGAGGAAGGGATGATGCAGCAGAGTAGCGTAAGTATTTCCCTCAGTTTTTGAGAACCAAGGTATCAATCCAGTAGGAGGCCATGCTCAAGTCCCCCGTACCTGCACAAAATGATAGCTACTCACAACCAACGCAATTAGGGGTTGTCAATCCCTTCACGGTTACTTACGAGAGTGAGATCTGATAGATATAATATTTTTGGTATTTTTGGTTTAAAGATGCAAAGTAAAAGTAAAAAAGCAAAGTAAAAAAGCAAAGCAAGATTAAAGTGATGGAGATTGATATGATGAGAATAGACCCGGGGGCCATAGGTTTCACTAGTGGCTCTCTCAAGAGCATAAGTATTCTACGGTGGGTGAACAAATTACTGTTGAGCAATTGACAGAATTGAGCATAGTTATGAGAATATCTAGGAATGATCATGTATATAGGCATCACGTCCGTGACAAGTAGACCGAAATGATTCTGCATCTACTACTATTACTCCAGTCATCGACCGCTATCCAGCATGCATCTAGAGTATTAAGTTAAAAACAGAGTAACGCTTTAAGCAAGATGACATGATGTAGAGAGATAAATTCATGCAATATGAAATAAACCCCATCTTGTTATCCTCGATGGCAACGATGCAATACGTGCCTTGCTGCCCCTTCTGTCACTGGGAAAGGACACCGCAAGATCGAACCCAAAGCTAAGCACTTCTCCCATGGCAAGAACTACCAATCTAGTTGGCCAAACCAAACGGATAATTCGAAGAGACTTGCAAAGATAACCAATCATACATAAAAGAATTCAGAGAAGATTCAAATATTATTCATAGATAAACTTGATCATAAACCCACAATTCATCAGTCTCAACAAACACACTGCAAAAAGAAGATTACATCGAATAGATCTCCACAAGAGAGGGGGGGAACTTTGTATTGAGATTCAAAGAGAGATAAGAAGCCATCTAGCTACTAACTATGGACCCGAAGGTCTGAGGTAAACTACTCACACTTCATCGGAGAGGCTATGATGATGTAGAAGCCCTCCGTGATGACGGCCCTCTTTCGGCGGAGCTCCGGAAAAGGCCCCAAGATGGGATCTTGTGGATACAGAAAGTTGTGGCGGTGGAATTAGGTTTTTAGCTCCCTCTCTGTTCGTTTGGGGGTACGTAGGTATATATAGGAGGAAGGAGTACGTCGGTGGAGCTCCGAGGGGCCCACGAGGCAGGGGGCGCACCCTAGGGGGGGGGGCACCCCCCACCCTCGTGACCGCCTCTTTTGTTCCTTGGAGCAGGGTCCAAGTCTCCGGGATCACGTTCGGTGAGAAAATCACGTTCCCAAAGGTTTTATTCCGTTTGGACTCCGTTTGATATTCCGTTTCTTGGAAACACTGAAATAGGCAAAAAACAGCAATTCTGGGCTGGGCCTCTGGTTAATAGATTAGTCCCAAAAATAATATAAAAGTGGAAAATAAAGCCCAATATAGTCCAAAACTATAGATAATATAGCATGGAGCAATCAAAAATTATAGATACGTTGGAGACGTATCAGGCATCCCCAAGCTTAATTCATGCTCGTCCTCGAGTAGGTAAATGATAAAAAAAGAATTTTTGATGCGGAGTGCTACTTGGCATAATTTCAATGCAAATCTTCTTAATTGTGATATGAATATTCAGATTAGAAAGATTCAAGACAAAAGTTTATATTGGCATAAGAAATAATAATAGTTCAAGCATACTAACAAAGCAATTATGTCTTCTCAAAATAACATGGCCAAAGAAAGTTATCCCTACAAAATCATATAGTCTGGCTATGCTCTATATTCACCACACAAAATATTTAAATCATGCACAACCCCGATGACAAGCCAAGCAATTGTTTCATACTCTAACTTTTTCAATCTTCACGCAATACATGAGCGTGAGCCATGGACATAGCACTATAGGTGGAATAGAATGGTGGTTGTGGAGAAGACAAAAAGGTAGAAGATAGTCTCACATCAACTAGGCGTATCAACGGGCTATGGAGATGCCCATCAATAGATATCAATGTGAGTGAGTAGGGATTGCCATGCAACGGATGCACTAGATCTATAAGTATATGAAAGCTCAAAAAGAAACTAAGTGGGTGTGCATTCAACTTGCTTGCTCATGAAGACCTAGGGCAATTTGAGGAAGCCCATCATTGGAATATACAAGCCAAGTACTATAATGAAGGATTCCCACTAGTATATGAAAGTGATAACATGAGAGACTCTCTACTATGAAGATCATGGTGCTACTTTGAAGCACAAGTGTGGTAAAAGGATAGTAACATTGTCCCTTCTCTCTTTTTCTCTCATTTTTTTTATTTGGGCCTTTTCTCCTTTTTTTATGGCCTCTCTTTTTATTTTATTTTATTTGGGCTTCTTTGGCCTCTTTTTTTTATTTTTCGTCCGAAGTCTCATCCCGACTTGTGGGGGAATCATAGTCTCCATCATTCTTTCCTCACTGGGACAATGCTCTAATAATGATGATCATCACACTTTTATTTTTCTTACAACTCGATACTTAGAACAAAATATGTCTCTATATGAATGACTCCGGCGGTGTACCGGGATATGCAATTTGACAATGATGGAGTGTGTCATAATAAACGGGATGGTGGAAAGTTGCATGGCAATATATCTCAGAATGGTTATGGAAATGCCATAATATGCCATAATATGTAGGTATGGTGGCTGTTTTGAGGAAGGTATATGGTGGGTGTATGATACCGGCGAAAGGTGCGCGGTATTAGGGAGGCTAGCAAAGGTGGAAGGGTGAGAGTGCGTATAATCCATGGACTCAACATTAGTCATAAAGAACTCCTATACTTATTGCAAAAATCTAGAAGTTATCAAAGCAAAGTATTACGCGCATGCTCCTAGGGGGATAGATTGGTAGGAAAAGACCATCACTCGTCCCCGACCGCCACTCATAAGGAAGACAATCAATAAATAAATCATGCTCCGACTTCATCACATAACGGTTCACCATACGTGCATGCTATGGGAATCACAAACATCAACACAAGTATTCTTTAAATTCACAACTACTCAACTAGCATGACTTTAATATTATCACCTCCATATCTCAAAACAATTATCATGCTTCAATATTTTCTTAGTATTCAACACACTCAAAAGAAAGTTTCACAAATCTTGAATACCAAGCATATTATTATTAAGCAAATTACCATGCTATTAAGAGACTTTGAGAATAATTTAAGTGAAGCATGAGAGATCAATAGTTTCTTTAAAACAAATCCACCACCGTGCTCTAAAAGATCTAAGTGAAGCATATAGAGCAAAATTACATAGCTCAAAAGATATAAGTGAAGCACATAGAGCAAAACTACTTAGCTCAAAAGATATAAGTGAAGCACATAGAGCAAAACTACTTAGCTCAAAAGATATAAGTGAAGCACATAGAGCATTCTATCAAATTTTAATTCATGTATGGCTCTCTAAAAAGGTGTGTACAGCAAGGATGATTGTGGCACACTAACAAACAAAGACAAAAATAATACAAGACGCTCCAAGCAAAACACATATCATGTTGGTGAATAAAAATATAGCTCCAAGTAAAGTTACCAATAGAAGTAGACGAAAGGGGGGATGCCTTCCGGGGCATCCCCAAGCTTTGGCTTTTAGGTGTCCTTAGATTATCTTGGGGGTGCCATGGGAATCCCCAAGCTTAGGCTCTTGCCACTCCTTGTTCCATAATCCATCAAATCCTTACCCAAAACTTGAAAACTTCACAACACAAAACTTAAGGCAGAAAACTCGTGAGCTCCGTTAGCGACAGAAAACAAAAGACCACTTCAAGGTACTGTAATGAACTCATTATTTATTTATTTTGGTGTTAAACCTACTGTATTCCAACTTCTCTATGGATTATAAACTATTTTAAAAGCCATAGATTCATCAAAATAAGCAAACAACACACGAAAAACAGAATCTGTCAAAAACAGAACAGTCTGTAGTAATCTCTAGCTAGCTCAAGATATGGAACCCCAAAAATTATAAAATAAATTTCGGGACGTGAGGAATTTATATATTAACCATATTCAAAAAGAATTAACTAAATATCACTCTTCAAATAAAAATGACAGCAGTTCTCGTGAGCGCTAAAGTTTCTGTTTTTTACAGCAAGTTCAACAAGACTTTCCCCAAGTCTTCCCAACGGTTCTACTTGGCACAAACACTAATTAAACACAAAAAAACACAACCAAAACAAGCGCTATCGTTTAACGCCCCTAGCTAGGCATAAAAGCGAGGATAGATCTAGGTATTGCCATATTTGGTAGGCAATTCTTCGATGAGGCATCTATTTCCCTTAGGAATTTCTTTATTTCTAGTTATTATCAAACTTTTAGGCACAAAATCGAAAAATTCATTTGTAGCAATCGGTTCCTTAATGATAGCAAAAAGATTGGGATGAATACTTATAGATTTAAGATCCGCAGTTTCCTTACTAGATGATTCACCCTTATTTTTAGGAACATACATAAGCTTGGCAATTTTAGTAGGAGGACTTGGAGTATTATTTATGGAAGAAAAAGCAGTTCCCAAGTTTGTAATCATACCCTCGAGTTTATCAATTCTAGTAGAATCTAAGTTTATCTTCTCATTAACTATGGGTTCCTTTTCCTTAATATTTTTCAAAGTCATTCCTACCTTAGATCCATATTGAGTAATTTGATTGTGGATCTTTTGATCTAGATTTTCAATTAATTCAATATTAGGAACTTTATTTTCAATAATTTCAAGTCTTTGCATAACATGCTCCAAAGTTAACATGGTTCCATTAACCAAAAGAGGTGGTGAGCCAAATAAATCTAACATAGCATTATAAGAATCAAAAGTATGGCTACCCAAGAAGTTCCCTCCGGTAATGGTATCGAGGATATATCTATACCAAGGATTAACACCTACATAAAAATTGCGGAGAAGAACTAAGGTAGATTGCTTCCTGGTAGATCTATTTTGAGCATTGCAAATTCTATACCAAGCATTTTTTTAGATTTTCTTCCTCCCTTTGTTTAAAATTTAGAACTTCACTCTCGGGAGACAATGGAGAAGATATGAGACTAGCCATGACAACAAGCAAACAAACTAGCACACGAGCAAACAAGAGCAAACGGGCAAAAGAGGCAAATAGAGAGGGAGGATAGAGAGAGAGGGTGAATAAAACGGCAAGGGTGATGTGGGGGAGAGGAAAACGAGAGGCAAATGGCAAATAATGTAATGCGAGAGATAGGCATTGTGATGGGTACTTGGTGTTGAGGATATCACTACTAGGCGTAAACCGGCCTATCTGGGCCGGGTTAACTTCTTCAGTAGTTAACTATGTTGAAACCCAAGAAGGCAGATGAGGTCTCAAGGCCCATAGTCGGTTCAAGGCCTGTAGCCGTAAACCGGCGTTGGTATGTAACTTGTATTGTAAGTTAGGAATAAGTAGAGACCAAACCAGACACATCTATGAGCCGGTATTGGGAATCTGTGAACCGACGGGCGTCACCCGTGTATATAAGGGGACGACCCGGCGGCGGTTCGGACAGCAGACAACAACTCGAGACATAGGCGAAGCTTGTTTGCTCCCTAGTCATCGAAACCCCATCAATCCCATCACAACTAGACGTAGGCTTTTACCTTCATCGAAGGGGCCGAACTAGTATAAACTCTCTTGCGTCCATGTGTCCGCTTTAACCCCTTCAAGCTAACCCGTCGCGATGGCTCCATGACTAAGTCCTTTCTCTAGGACATCTTCCGTGACAAAACCACGACAGTTGGCGCCCACCGTGGGGCTATCACACGATGGTTTCAAGTTCTTGGAGGGCCGCTTTGAAGGACTCAAGGGCTACGCTGTGGGCCGGATGACTAAGAGTCGTCGCGGCAAGCTCTACATCGATGATGTGGGCTGGGGCCCCGAGGCCGGCTCAGTTGAGTACGGGTACCGGGTCCCCTTTGGTGGCATACACGTTTTCATCGGCAAGATCGGAGAACCGGGCCCTGAGCCGGACATTTGCACCGACCTCGTCGAAACAGCTCAGCGTGCGTGATCCGCCCGGATTAAACCGGCCGTGAAGCGTGCCTTCGTGGGAGTCATCCATGGAGGAAGTTATGAAGATGGATTGGAATCTCGCAGCGAGACCGTCGTTTATTCCGGCGATGAGTCATCAACTGGAGAAACCGAATCTCTATATCAGCTACAAGATGGCTGGATTGGGGGCTGTTCCGATGGCGACAGTATTCCGAACCCCTCTAATCAACCCAACTGAGTTGGAATATTCATGGCCGGCACACAAGCAGCGCTTCATTCTTCGACCACTGCGCCAATAACCTCCGGTTCAGTAGCGGCAACAGCTGCCAGGGCAGGAAGCTCTGCACGCCCGCCGGCTCAAGTTCTATCAGATCTATTTGATGCATTGGCTGCGCTTATGGTAGAAGCTAATCCGACGGATCAGGAAGTCCACAACACGGAGATTGCAAAGGTGAAGGAACAGATCACCCAGGCCAAGGCGGACCTGGCAGCTGAGAATGCCAGGATGACCACAGAGGGGGCCGCTTTAGACGCACAAGCCTACAGGCTCATGTTGGACCAGAACGCATCGCATGAAGTCATGAGGAGGAAGTACCGATCCCGTTTGCCTTCAGTTTTCGAGGCCAGAGACCTTTTCAACACCCCAGGAGCAAGAACCAGTAATCCGCTGGAGGGGAACCGGGCGGAAGCTCCTGGGACCAGTGCGCCGGTTCAGCCCCGTCTGATGGATCTGCCTCGTCAAAACACTGTTATACCTCAGGCTATTTCAACACCTCCGGGTCACTACTCCAACCCAATGGACAATCTTGTTGCCGCCGCTGCATGGCTGGAGGCCATTCCAATTGAAGGCGACTCACCGCAGGCGATAGATACGCGACGGGTCACGGAGCTTCTTAGGACAGCTTTGCACCAACAGGAAGCATACTCATACAGCCGCGACCGGATCCACTCGACCCCTCGCCCAAGCCGGAGCTATAGCAGGCGTATGGATGAACCGGCAGTGTCAAGCAATGAACAACGTGGAGCACCCCGCACGGATTGGGCCTCACGGATTGAAGTATGTGCCTCGGACGGTGGTTAAGTCTCAAGCACTTGTTGATTTCATCAATGATTGGACGGAACTGCAAGCACCTGAAGAAAAGTCGGATCACACATATTGGACCATCCATTTTGACGGATCCAAGCAATTGGAAGGCTCGGGGGCTGGAGTCATATTAACTTCCCCACGAGGTGATAAGTTTTGTTACGTTCTCCGCTTAATGTTCCCTTGTACTAACAATGCAGCTGAGTATGAAGCCTTGCTCCATGGTCTCCGGATGGCTAAGGAGATGAATCTAAGTCGAGTTAAGTGCTTCGGTGACTCGGACCTCGTGGCTCAACAAGTATCTGGCACTTGGGATTCCAAGGACCCACTCATGGCAGCATATCATCGTGAGGTGGATATTGTTGCAGGTCGCTTTAAAGGCTATCAGGTGGACCACGTGGAGCGATGGAAGAATGAAGCGACGGACGCTTTAAGCTGGCTGGGCTCTCAGCGCAAACCGGTCCCGCCCAATGTTTTTCTGGATGTGCTGCACAACCCGTCGGTCAAGCTCCCTGGTGAAGCGGATTTGGCTATTCCTGATCCGGAGGCTCAATTGGTGGAAGCTCTTCATGTCATTCCGGATTGGACGCTTCCTTACCTGGCATACATGAACCGGGGCGAGTTACCAGAGGATGAGACTCTAGCCCGACAGATAATCTGGCGGTCCAAGTCCATGACTATTGTCAATGGCGAGTTGCATCATTGCAGTGTGTCAGGGGCGTTTCAACGTTGTGTGTCTCCTGAAGAAGGCTGTGAAATTTTGCGTGAGATCCACGAAGGAGATTGTGTTCACCACGCCGGTTCAAAATCTTTGTTAGCTGAAGTGTTTTGCCATGGCTTCTATTGGTTAACTGCTCATGCTGATGCGGAGGATCTGGTCAGACGATGTGACGGTTGCCAAAAGTTTTCAAGACGTGCTCATGTGCCGGCTCAAGAATTGAGAATGATTGCAATTACTTGGCCGTTTGCGACTTGGGGGCTGGATATGGTTGGGCCTTTCAAAAGGTCCAAAGATAAGAAGACCCACCTCCTGGTGGCGGTTGACAAGTTTACAAAGTGGGTGGAAGCAGAACTTGTTAGCAAGTGTGATGCGGCCACGGCGGTTCAGTTCATCAAAAAAGTGATTTTCCGGTTTGGCTTTCCACACAGTATCATCACGGATAATGGTACCAATTTGTCCAAGGGTGCCATGAAGGAGTTCTGCGAACGGGAGCACATCCGGCTTGACGTTTCATCAGTGGCACACCCACAGTCCAATGGTCAAGCGGAAAGGGCTAATCAAGAGATCTTGAGAGGCATCAAGCCCCGGCTTACGGTTCCTTTGCAGAGAACGCCGGGTTTTTGGGTAGAAGAGTTACCATCTGTGTTATGGAGCATCAATACTACACCCAACAGATCAACAGGATACACGCCGTTCTTCATGGTCTACGGAGCGGAGGCGGTTCTCCCGAGTGATATCCGTCATGACTCATCTCGTGTGGCGGCTTATGTTGAAGCGGACAACGAGACAGCATGGCAAGACGCTTTGGACCTGTTGGATGAAGAACGTGACATAGCAGCCGCCCGCTCAGCGATTTACCAACAGGATCTTCATCGTTATCACAGTCGCCGAGTCAGAACCAGAGCCTTTCAGGAAGGAGATTTGGTGCTTCAGCTCATTCAAGACCAGACTGATATGCATAAGCTATCCCCACCTTGGGAGGGACCTTTCGTGGTCAGCAAGAATCTGCACAATGGGTCATACTATCTGATCGATATTCGAGAGCATAAAGACTCACGTACATCAGAGGAAGAGACCAACAGGCCGTGGAACATAGCTCATCTTCGGCCTTACTATACCTGAGCCATTGGCTCTACTTATGTACATATTACGACGATGTATATATTATGATTAAATATAATAAACCGGAACCTCAGCTAAAGTGGGGTATCTGTCCTTTTACATCATGTGTGGTTACACGGAGTTGTTCTAAAGCGGCCTCCGGTTTACCCCTTGAGTTAGCTTTTCAAAAGCATCATGTTATATCACTTGGGGGCTTGGTCGTGTTCGAACCAATGCAACATCTCTAGATAGGCGAGAGCCACCAGATCACTTGGGGACTTGGTCACGTCTGAACCAGTCACGCCTCTTGATCGGCCTAAGGCCACAGAATCACTTGGGGGCTTGGTCGAACCCGAACCATTGCCACGCCTCTTGATCGGCATAAATGCCACGGTTTCATTTGGGGACCTGGCTGACTTGAACCATAGCTACACCTATCGGGAGCTTGGTCATGTCCGACCATGGTAACGCCATCTGATCAGCTCAAATAAGCCTCTTTTTGCAAATGGTTTTATCATTGCCTTTGCTTCACAATTTTCTTTGATAGATATTTCTTTCTTTTTGTTGCGTTTTTTAAACCGACAAAATTTTAAAACCGGTTCACACTGTCAATTGACGGAACACGGTTCATTTTTAATCCGGAGACTATTTGCCCGGTTTGATTTTTTGTTAACATCCTATTACGGAGTAACACGGTGCTTTATTATAACCCGGCACGGTTTACATGGTAAACCGGCATTATATATATAGGAGCTGCTATCTCCTCCAATAGTGTGGGTTTATGAAACCTCCGTTTCAAGATTGGCTAAGCCAACTTCATGCCCAACGATGGCAGGTATCATGTATCTCAAAGATTTGATCTACATTTCAGATATTTTGATTTCACATATGCAGACATCATACTCCGCCTGATGGTACAACCACGGTGGCACTTTAAGATTTTTATATTGCAGAAAATACTTTGGAAAGTTCATCACCCAAATGAAGAACAAGTTGCAGTAATTATGCATGAAGGCATATCAAAATCAAGAGTATCGGCTAGCCTATTACAAGGCAACACGGTGCCCAAAACAAGATCATTGTTTTTTCAAAGGAGAAGCAGTTTAAACCGGCTTCCGGTTCAAGCTTGGTCACCAGCCTGGCCTGATGGTTGTGGGTCATCCCGTGCCGCTTCAACTTCAGTTTCTCTACCCAGCGGCTGGAAATCAACAGTTGTCCAGTCGATTCCCATTAATGCTCGAAAGACAGCTTCATCATGGATCAGCAACGACGGTTCAATATCGGGAGCGTAAGTATGCTTACGGATTGCAGGGATAAGATTTTCCGCTTCATGAATTGGTGCAGCTACTCGCTTGTTTTGATTGTCATATTGGGCTTGATAATGAGACAAGTCTGCTTCTTCAGCCAATTGACAAGCTAGCGGACGCACCTCCCGGTTTATTGCTTGCAGATCCGCTTCACTAAACTCTGACCCGTCTTCCTTCAAGCTGGGATAGCCCTGAGCCGCTTCAATAGGATCAAAATCCGGCACCCAAGCTTTTGCCCGGATTAAGGCATTGATCGCACCGGTTCGAGCAGCAGATTTCTTCACCTCTTCAACCCGGGCAGGAAGCACCGACAGTTTCTGCAGAGTGTCCTAAATCAAAGTGGGCGCCGGCTTGTTGTGGGATGCAGTACAGATGATCCGCTGCGCACCAGTGTACAGTTGTTCAATCAACGTATAGGCGGCTTTCAATTTCTTCCGCACATTTGACCCCAAATGACCAATGCGTGTCCCTGAAATATCACAAAGGGTTAACAAACCGGCAGCTCTGTAAGACGGCAGAATCAATTCAGAAATCAAACCGGCTTACCAAAGATAGCAGCGGTCATGGCATGCACGTGCCGCTTTATGCTGGTCAGTTCATCCACCACCAGTTTTAGTGCAGCCTCGGCGTCTTCTGCTCGTTTGGTTAAAGCGGATTTTTCAGTAGCCCAATCTTCCCGCTCCTTCTTGAAATCCTTCTTAAGTTGTTCCATGACGCTTAAGACGCTGGTCAACTCCTCTTTTGCTTTTGAGGTTTCAGTCTGTTGGGACTTCAGATTTTCTTGGAGATCGGCAATTTGGGTCTCTTTTGTCTTCAGCTCAGCCTGCATACAGACAGTTATATGATTCAGCAAGCAGTGCAAGAATTGAAGCACCAACCACATAACAAGTTATGCACTTGGCGCTTGGGGGCTAATGCCTATTTGATCTTCATATTTCACTTGATTATAAAGTCCCAAGCTCAATACAAGTATTCAACTTGGCACTTGGGGGCTAATGGCTATTTGTTCAAATAAGTTCTGATGCGGCGATATTAATTACCTAAGTCCCAGTTTAACTACACTAAGTTGAACCAGCCCTTGGGGGCTACATCAGCGAATTTCGAGGCATTAATATTTATATTAGTAAGTCCCGGTTTGAAAGAAGATTACAAACTGGTCCTTGGGGGCTAGGCGAGTCAGCAAGAATTGAAGCATACAAGCAGGAAATAGCATATGGAAGTTACCTCATATTTATCTTTCATCATGTTAACCAGGCCGGCTTCATAGTCATGACTGGTATACAGCCGGTTCAGATAGCCGGAATGGATGTCTTGGGCGTTCAGAGCAGCATAAGTCGCCAGATCAACATTCCACTTGCCCTTGCCAAAGGCAGCAAATTCTTCCTTGGCAGTATGTTTAGACAAAGCGACGGGATTGCTTGGCTCTGTATGGCCAATGCCAGTAATAACAACTTCATCATCCTTGGCGACGCCGGTTTGCATTGGGGCCGTCAGTTTATCAGTAGACTTGGATGGACTGGTGGATTTCTCAATCCGGATGGGGCTTCTGGGATGGTCAACAGGACCGGAGGTATCAACATGTCTCTCTTAAGTAATAAAATCATCATCTTGTGGTGGTGGGTCATTTGGCACATCCTCACGGATGGCCGCTTCAGGGTTGAGTACTCTGTCCGGTTCAGGAATAGCATCTTCTTCGCCGCTTTATCTAGGCGAGTGTCGGGGGACTGATCCACGAACACCTATGGGACCGGCGGGCCGAGTCCCTTTCGGTTCGGCGGGGGCGGAGGTCGCACGAAGAGCAGATCGAGGCGAAACACACGAGCAGTTTACCCAGGTTCGGGCCACACGGATGCGTAAAACCCTACTCCTGCTTTGTGGTTTGTATTGAGTTCTTGCTCGGGAGCGTGGAGTGCTACAGTACACACCAGCAGCTAACGAGACCGAGCGTGAGTGTTCTGTTTCTCCGAACCCCCCTCTACGTTGCGCATGGGCCTCCTTTTATATGCTCAAGGGGTCACCGACAGGTGGCAACGGAGACAAAGGGTAAAAATGGAAAGGTGCTGCGGTAGGTACAACTACCTGCTACAGTGTATCATACCTAACCCTGACGGCAGGGGACAAGGGCATTAAATGCCCGTATGCGTCGCCTAAAAAGTGCAAAAGGGACCGTCAGGGGCGCCACCGCTCGCCACGATGGCAATCTTGTCAGCGCCACTCGCCACCGTGCACCGCTGGCTGCACAGCCCCCCGCCACGTGCGCCTGGAAGGGTCCTAGAGCGACACGTTGGTGGATGTGCTGGAGCGCGGTCACAGAGTGGTGGCTTGCCGCGGCAAGCGCCTTGCCGCGGTCGTTGTTTTGTCGCGTTCGGGAACTTGTCGCTCACCGGGCCTTGCCGGGACGCGTGGCGCGTCGCGGCAAGTTCCTTGAAGTGCCTTGGTTGGCCATCCCGGCAGGCTCCTCTTGCCGGGGTCTTGAGATGCTTTTGTTGGCCTTCCCGGGAAGCTCCTCTTGCCGGGGTCTTGTCTCCTTGGCTTGGATACTTTGTCCTTGAATGGCTCCAAAGGAACCACGGAGGATCTTGGTGGTCACCTGGCAAGTCTTGCCGCGGGGTGCTGCGACTGCCCGTGCACAAGTTCGGGATACTAGGGTACCCCTACTCTAGTACACCGACAGCGAGCCTTCTTGCTTGGCTTAGGCTTGGCCCTGAAAGGGGTAACAAAGGTCAGTACAATATATGCTACAAAGTAATACACCAGAAGCATTATGATAAGTATGGCTTACCCAAGCACCATTTTGAGCGGGGGCAGTTGGGTAGCTGATGACTCGCTAGATGATGAATGGGAAGTGACCTGATAATCGGAGTCAGGAGGATTAAGAGGTTGACGAAAACAGCCCATTTTAGGACAAGCACTGACAGGCAAATTAGAGACCTCTGAATGGCGTTTCCGAACCGGACTATTCAGTAAACCGGCGGAGGTAACTGCCTGGCCACTATGTCGGGTCGTGCGGCGAGCTTCATGTTGTTGGGTCTTCATAAGAAATTTGGGATCCAATTAAGCAAGAGGATGAGAAAATTTAACCTTCCGGTTTGCCTGGCGGATTTTTAGTGAAGGCAAAGGATCTGAATCGGAGGAAAGAATAATTACCTCTGCAACATCAGCATGACTGGCTTCGGCATCATCCTGACAAATATCATCATCAATAAGGCGCATGAAAAATAAGCCAAGTGAATCAAGTTCTACCTCAAGGTCCGGGTTACCCACATCGTCATTAGCGGCCGGATCAGAGGATGCAGTGGTTCTTTTCCTGTGGGTAGTCTTCTTCACAGCTTTAGTCTTTTGCCGGATTGATCTTTCCGGTTTGTCTGGTTTTTCTGGTTTCTCCTGCGGCAGTTTCTTGCTCCAAAACAGATCATTGCCCTGTATAAACAGGCATTGATATTAAACAATGACCAGATATATCAATAACAGGTTCAGAAAAAAGAACAATCAAACTCTTACAGCTGGCGGTTTGTTGGTGGCACAAAAGGGAAGCAGGCCGGTTCGAGCACAGACGTGTTCCGGTTCATTCAGCATTTTATTCACAGCCTCTATGATTTCTTCGTCGATAAGCTGGATGTTAGCATGTCGCAATGGGTCATCAACACTGCCAGTATACTCGCACATCAAACCGGAGCGCTGACTAAGAGGCAGTATGTTCAACGATATCCAACAGCGAGCGAGATCAACTCCTGTTAAACCATTGGCCATGAAGGCTCTAAGCTTGGATAGTTGAGGAGCGTATTTGCTTCTCTCCTTGGCAGTCAACCTTTGCGGAAAGGGGTGTGTATTGCTAAGCCGCTCTGGACGAAAGCCAGGCAAAGGATTTTCACCAGCAGGGGAGGTGTCTCTGCAATAGAACCATGTTTGATTCCACTCTTTGGGGTGGCTGTGCAGCTTGGCGTGAGGGTATGTGACATCTTTCCTTTTCTGAATCGCCACACCGCCCAATTCCGTATTGGAACCGTCAGAAAACTCAGTACGGCGGTTTAGATGGAAACAGTCTCTGAACAACTCCACTGTGGGCTCCTCTTGAAAAAACACCTCACGGAGCACTTGGAAGTGACACATGTTTGTAACAGAGTTGGGACCAGTGTCTTGGGGGTGGAGTTGAAAATCGGCTAAAACGTCCCGATAAAATTTAGAACCGGGCGGCTTAAAGCCCCGGGCTAAGCGATCTATGAAAATGACGACCTCTCCTTCTTGAGGTGTGGGAGGGCATTCTTTGCCAGGAGCTCTCCAATGGATGGTGTTTTTGCTGCCTAAAGCGCCGATCAGGACTAAATTATTCAGTTGAGTCTCTGTGATGCGAGAAGGAACCCAGTTGCACTCATATACTTGCTTGGCCATGATGAAATCTACAAGATAGGTAATTCCAACGGAGAATGCATTTATTAAAGTGCGCTGGTATGTACAATGTTAAACCGGAGACAACTTTATCTAAATCGGAGTTTTATGAAGCAACAGCATCTGGCGGTTCAACAAGGGGACTAATGGTATATAGCGGTTTGGCAATTTTTCTACAAAGTTAAACTGCCGGATCTAAGCATTGAAACAGTTGAGATTGCGGATAGATAAGTGTACAGAAACAGATTTCACAAGATTTCTCTACAGCGACATCTTGAGCTTGCGTTGGTTTTCCCCGAAGAGGAAGGGATGATGCAGCAGAATAGCGTAAGTATTTCCCTCAGTTTTTGAGAACCAAGGTATCAATCCAGTAGGAGGCCACGCTCAAGTCCCTCGTACCTGCACAAAACGATAGCTACTCGCAACCAACGCAATTAGGGGTTGTCTATCCCTTCACAGTCATTTACGAGAGTGAAATCTGATAGATATAATATTTTTGGTATTTTTGGTTTAAAGATGCAAAGTAAAAGTAAAAAAGCAAAGTAAAAAGCAAAGCAAGATTAAAGTGATGGAGATTGATATGATGAGAATAGACCCGGGGGCCATAGGTTTCACTAGTGGCTTCTCTCAAGAGCATAAGTATTCTACGGTGGGTGAACAAATTACTGTTGAGCAATTGACAGAATTGAGCATAGTTATGAGAATATCTAGGCATGATCATGTATATAGGCATCACGTCCGTTACAAGTAGACCGAAACGATTTTGCATCTACTACTACTACTCCACTCATCGATCGCTGTCCAGCATGCATCTAGAGTATTAAGTTAAAAACAGAGTAACGTTTTAAGCAAGATGACATGATGTAGAGAGATAAATTCATGCAATATGAAATAAACCCCATCTTGTTATCCTCGATGGCAACGATGCAATACGTGCCTTGCTGACCCTTCTGTCACTGGGAAAGGACACCGCAAGATCGAACCCAAAGCTAAGCACTTCTCCCATGGCAAGAACTACCAATCTAGTTGGCCAAACCAAACGGATAATTCGAAGAGACTTGCAAAGATAACCAATCATACATAAAAGAATTCAGAGAAGATTCAAATATTATTCATAGATAGACTTGATCATAAACCCACAATTCATCGGTCTCAACAAACACACCGCAAAAAGAAGATTACATCGAATAGATCTCCACAAGAGAGGGGGGAACTTTGTATTGAGATTCAAAGAGAGAGAAGAAGCCATCTAGCTACTAACTATGGACCCGAAGGTCTGAGGTAAACTACTCACACTTCATCGGAGAGGCTATGATGATGTAGAAGCCGTCCGTGATGACGGCCCTCTTCTGGCGGAGCTCCGGAACAGGCCCCAAGATGGGATCTCGTGGCTATAGAAAGTTGCGGTGGTGGAATTAGGTTTTTGGCTCCCTCTCTGTTTGTTTGGGGGTACGTAGGTATATATAGGAGGAAGGAGTACGTCGGTGGAGCTCTGAGGGGCCCACGAGGCAGGGGTCGCGCCCTAGGGGGGCGCGCCCCCACCCTCGTGACCGCCTCTTTTGTTCCTTGGAGTAGGGTCCAAGTGTCCTAGATCACGTTCGGTGAGAAAATCACGTTCCCGAAGGTTTTATTCCGTTTGGACTCCGTTTGATATTCCGTTTCTTCGAAACACTGAAATAGGCAAAAAAAACAGCAATTCTGGGTTGGGCCTCCGGTTAATAGATTAGTCCCAAAAATAATATAAAAGTGGAAAATAAAGCCCAATATAGTCCAAAACAGTAGATAATATAGCGTGGAGCAATCAAAAATTATAGATATGTTGGAGACGTATCAACTACCCACTTGGCGCTTCGGGGAGCTGTGATGTAAAACCACTCCCGCTGCCACAATCCGGACACCTCTGGGAAGGAACCCTTTGGCCATGGAGCATCAGCAAATTTGCTTATTGAAGCGCCTCCGCACGCTGTGTGCCGCCCCTCGATCATCTTCGGCTTCACATCGAAGTTCTTGAGCCATAGGCCGAGGTGAGGGGCAATGCGGAGGAAGGCCTCACATACGACAATAAATGACGAGATGTGAAGAAGGGAATCCGGGGCCAGATCGTGAAAATCCAGCCCATAATAGAACATAAGACCCCTAACAAAGGGATCCAGAGCGAGGCCTAATCCTCGGAGGAAGTGGGAGATGAACACGACGCTCTCCTTGGGTTCGGGAGTAGGGACGACCTGCCCTCGCGTAGGCAGCCTATGCGAAATTTCGGCGGTCAGATATCTGGCCTCTCTGAACTTCTTGATGTCTTCCTCTGTGACGAAGGAAGGCATCCACCGACCTTGAAGGTTGGATCCGTACATCGTTGAAGGTCCGAAGCACCTGACCTGAGCTTTGGGTGTTAGAACTCGAGGCGGGGGAAGGATTCGATTGAGCACGGGAGGGAAAAAAGAAAAAGCATTGTCCCCTTTATAAAGAGGGTGAATATCAAGCGTCCTCCTCATGACCGTTTGGGACTTGCCTAAGATCTAGAAGTCATACCAACAGGCACGGTTGGGTTACCCATGTTTGTATTGATGAGAATCCCGTGATAAGGGGGACACGATCTCTGCTTTGACAAGATGTGTCAAGAAAACCGCCTCGCATTATGTGCGGAGCTGGTTGAGAAAAACGGTTCGAATAATGACTAGGCCATGGCGTGATGTCATGCTGTCGAAACGTGCCAGAAGATTAGATTTGTGGAAATATTATTCTCTCTACAGGTATTCAAACTCTTCCATGATGTATTCGGAGGAGGAACCCGCCTTGCAATGCCGAACACAATACTGCGCGCCGGACTCATCGTCATTGAAGCCTGGTTCAGGGGCTACTGAGGGAGTCCTGGATTAGGGGGTCTCTGGACAGCCAGACTATATCCTTTGGCCGGACTGTTGGACTATGAAGATACGAGATTGAAGACTTCGTCCCGTGTCTGGATGAGACTCTACTTGGCGTGGAAGGCAAGCTAGGCAATACGAATATGTATATCTCCTCCTTTGTAACCGACCTTGTGTAACCCTAGCCCCCTCCAGTGTCTATATAAACCGGAGGGTTTTAGTCCGTAGGACAACATACAATCATACCATAGGCTAGCTTCTAGGGTTTAGCCTCTTCGATCTCGTGGTAGATCAACTCTTGTAACACCTATATCATCAAGAACAATCAAGCAGGATGTAGGGTATTACCTCCATCAAGAGGGCCCGAACCTGGGTAAACATCGTGTCCCCAGCCTCCTGTTACCATCCTCCTTAGACGCACAGTTTGGGACCCCCTACCCGAGATACGCCGGTTTTGACACCGACATTATCCCTCTACATCATGTCATCTTGCTTAAAGCGTTACTCTGTTCTCTTGAACTTAATACTCTAGATGCATGTTGGATAGCGGTCGATGTGTGGAGTAATAGTAGTAGATGCAGGCAGGAGTCGGTCTACTTGTCTCGGACGTGATGCCTATATACATGATCATACCTAGATATTCTCATAATTATGCTCAATTCTGTCAATTGCTCAGCAGTAATTTGTTTACCCGCCGTGAATACGTATGCTCTCGAGAGAAGACACTAGTGAAACCTATGGCCCCGGGTCTATCTTCCATCATATTGATCTTCCAATACTTAGTTATTTTTATTGCCTTTTATTTTACTTTGCATCTTTATCATAAAAGTACCAAAAATATTATATTATCATATCTATCAGATCTCACTCTCGTAAGTGACCGTGTAGGGATTGACAACCCCTTATCGCATTGGTTGCGAGGATTTATTTGTTTGTGTAGGTACGAGGGACTCGTGCGTGGCCTCCTACTGGATTGATACCTTGGTTCTCAAAAACTAAGGGAAATACTTACGCTACTTTGTTGCACCACCCTTTCCTCTTCAAGGAAAAACCAACGCAAGTGCTCAAGAGGTAGCAAGAAGGATTTCTGGCGCCGTTGCCGGGGAGGTCTACGCAAAAGTCAACATACCTAGTACCCATCACAACCCTTATCTCCCGCATTATATTATTTGCCATTTGCCTCTCATTTTCCTCTCCCCCACTTCACCCTTGCCGTTTTATTCGCCCTCTCTCTCTCTATCCTCCCTCTCTTTCTCTATTTGCCTCTTTTTGCCCGTTCCTCGTTTGCTTGTGTGTTGGATTGCTTGCTTGTCACGATGGCTCAAGATAACACTAAATTGTGTGACTTTACCAATACTAACAACAATGATTTTATTAGCACTCCGATTGCTCCTCTTACCAATGCTGAATCTTGTGAAATTAATGCTGCCTTGCTGAATCTTGTCATGAAAGATCCGTTTTGCCGGCCTTCCTAGTGAAGATGCCACTACCCATCTAAATAGCTTCGTTGATTTGTGTGATATGCAAAAGAAGAAATATGTGGATAATGATATTGTTAAATTGAAGCTATTTCCTTTTTTGCTTAGAGATCGTGCTAAAGCTTGGTTCTCGTCTTTGCCTAAAAATAGTATTGATTCGTGGAATAAGTGCAAATATGCTTTTATCTCTAAGTATTTTCCTCCCGCCAAGATCATCTCTCTTAGAAACGATATTATGAATTTTAGGCAACTTGATCATGAACATGTTGCACAAGATTGGGAGAGGATGAAATTAATGATACGTAATTGCCCTACGCATGGTTTGAATTTGTGGATGATTATACAAAACTTTTATGTCGGATTGAATTTTGCTTCTAGAAATCTTTTAGATTCAGCCACGGGAGGCACTTTTATGGAAATCACTTTAGGAGAAGCTACTAAACTCCTAGATAATATTATGGTTAATTATTCTCAATGGCACACTGAAAGATCTACTAATAAGAAAGTGCATGCGATAGAAGAAATTAATGTTTTGAGTGGAAAGATGGATGAACTTATGAAATTATTTGCTAATAAAAGTGTTTCTTCTAATCCTAATTATATGCCTTTGTCTACTTTGATTGAGAATAATAACGAATCTATGGATGTGAATTTTGTTGGTAGGAATAATTTTGGTAACAACGCGTATAGACGAAACTTTAATCCTAGGCCGTATCCTAGTAATTCCTCTAATAATTATGGTAATTCCAACAACAATTCTTATGGAAATTATAATAAGATGCCCTCTGATTTTGAATCTAATATTAAAGAATTTATTACTGCGCAAAAGAATTTCAATGCTTTGATTGAAGAAAAATTGCATAAGATTGATGAGTTGGCTAGGAACGTTGATAGAATTTCTCTTGATGTTGATTCTTCGAAACTTAGATCTATTCCTCCTAAGTATGATATCAATGAGTCTCTCATAGCCATGAGAATTTCCATTGATGAGTGCAAAGAAAGAACCACTAGGATGCGTGCTAAGAAAGATTGTTTTATAAAACTGTGTTCTTCTAGTTTCCATGGTAATAAAGATGAAGATCTAAAAGTTATTGATGTGTCCCCTATTAAATCTTTGTTTTGCAATATGAATCTTGATAATGATGGGACTGAATATGATCCACCTTTACCTAGACGGTGTTCCAAAAATTCGGAGTCTTTAGATCTTGATGCTAAAATTGTTAAAAGTGGGATTGAAGAAGTCAAAACTTTAAATATTAATGAACCCACTATTTTGGATTTTGAGGAATTTAATTATGATAATTTATCTTTGGTAGATTGTATTTCCTTGTTGCAATCTGTGCTAAATTCTCCTCATTCTTATAGTGAAAATAAAGCTTTTACTAAACATACCGTTGATGCTTTGATGCAATCTTATGAAGAAAAACTTGAGTTGGAAGTTTCTATCCCTAGAAAACTTTATGATGAGTGGGAACCTACTATTAAAATTAAAATTAAAGATCATGAATTCTATGCTTTGTGTAATTTTGGTGCTAGTGTTTCCACGATTCCAAAGACTTTGTGTGATTTGTTAGGTTTCCGTGATTTTGATGATTGCTCTTTAAACTTGCACCTTGCGGATTCCACTATTGAGAAACCTATGGGAAGAATTAATGATGTTCTTATTGTTGCAAATAGGAATTATGTGCCCATAGATTGCAATCCTTCATGTCCTATTATTCTTGGTAGACCTTTCCTTAGAACGATTGGTGCAATTATTGATATGAAGGAGGGGAATATTAGATTCCAATTTCCGTTAAGGAAAGGCATGGAACACTTCCCTAGAAAGAAAATTAAATTACCTTATGAATCTATTATGATAGCCACTTATGGATTGCCTACCAAAGATGGCAACACCTAGATCTATCCTTGCTTTTTATGCCTAGCTAGGGGCGTTAAACGATAGCGCTTGTTGGGAGGCAACCCAGTTTTATTTTTATTCCTTGCTTTTTTCTCCTGTTTAGTAATAAATAATTTATCTAGCCTCTTTTTTGGTTGTCTTTTTTGTTTTTAATTAGTGTTTGTGCCAAGTAGAACCGTTGGGAAGACTTGGGGAAAGTCCTGTTAATCTTGCTGTAAAAAAACATAAACTTTAGCGCTCACAAGAACTGCTGCCATTTTTATTTGGAAAGTGATATTTAGTTAATTATTTTTTAAGATGATTAATAGATAAATTAATCACGTCCAGAAATTTATTTTAGAATTTTTGGGGTTCCAGATTTTGTGTTAACTACATATTACTACAGACTGTTATGTTTTTGACAGATTCTTTTTTCGTGTGTTGTTTGCTTATTTTGATGAATCTATGGATAGTAAAATAGTTTATAAACCATAGAGAAGTTGGAATACAGTAGGTTTAACACCAATATAAATAAAGAATGAGTTCATTACAGTACCTTGAAGTGGTGTTTTGTTTTCTTTCGCTAACGGAGCTCACGAGATTTTCTACATTAAGTTTTGTGTTGTGAAGGTTTCAAGTTTTGGGTAAAGATTTGATGGATTATGAAACAAGGAGTGGCAAGAGCCTAAGCTTGGGGATGCCCATGGCACCCCCAAGATAATCTAAGGACACCTAAAATCCAAAGCTTGGGGATGCCCCGGAATGCATCCCCTCTTTCGTCTACTTCTATCGGTAACTTTACTTGGAGCTATATTTTTATTTACCACATGATATGTGTTTTGCTTGGAGCATGTTGTATTATTTGAGTCTTTATTTGTTAGTTTTCCACAATCATCCTTTCTGCACACACCTTTTTGAGAGAGACACACATGATTCGGAAATTATTAGAATACTCTATGTGTTTCACTTATATCTTTTGAGTTATATAGTTTTTTCTCTAGTGCTTCACTTATATCTTTTAGAGCACGTCGGTGGATTTGTTTTATAGAAACCATTGTTCTCTCATGCTTCACTTAGATTATTTTGAGAGTCCTACAAAACAGCATGGTAATTTGCTTTAATTATTTGAGGCATTCAAGATTAAATAAATAAAATTTTCTTATGAGTGTGTTGAATACTATGAGAAGTTTGAAACTTGATAATCATTTTAAGATATGGAGATGGTGATATTAGAGTCGTGCTAGCTGAGTAGTTGTGAATATGAGAAATGCTTGTGTTGAAGTTTGTGATTCCCGTAGCATGCACGTATGGTGAACCATTATGTTAAGAAATCACAGCATGATGTATTTATTGATTGTCCTCCTTATGAGTGGCGGTCGGGGACGAGCGATGGTCTTTTCCTACCAATCTATACCCCTAGGAGCATGCGCGTAGTACTTTGCTTCGATAACTAATAGATTTTTGCAATAAGTATGTGAGTTCTTTATTACTAATGTTGAGTCAATGGATTATATGCACTCTCAACCTTCCATCATTACCATGCATTGCCCTTTCTCACCTTGAGAGTTGGTGCAAACTTCGCAGGTGCATCCAAATCCCGTTATACGATACGCTCTATCACACATAAACCTCATTATATCTTCCTCAAAACAGCCACCATACCTACCTATTATGGCATTTCCATAGCCATTCCGAGATATATTGCCATGCAACTTTCCACCATTCCGTTTATTATGACACGCATCATCATTGTCATATTGCCTTGCATGATCATGTAGTTGACATCGTATTTGTGGCAAAGCCACCATTCATAATTTTTTCATACATGTCACTCCTGAGTCATTGCACATCCCGGTACACCGCCGGAGGCATTCATATAGAGTCATACTTTGTTCTAGTATCGAGTTGTAATCATTGAGTTGTAAATAAATAGAAGTGTGATGATCATCATTCATAGAGTATTGTCCCAAATAAAAAAATAGAAATGACAAAGAAAAAAAGAAGGCCCCAAAAAATATATATAAAAAGGGGCAATACTACTATCCTTTTTTCCACACATGTGCTTCAAAGTAGCACCATGATCTTCATAATAGATAGTCTCTTATGTTATCACTTTCATATACTAGTGGGAATTTTTCATTATAGAACTTGGCTTGTATATTCCAACGATGGGCTTCCTCAAAATGCCCTAGGTCTTCGTGAGCAAGCAAGTTGGATGCACACCCACTTAGTTTCTTTTTGTTGAGCTTTCATATATTTATAGCTCTAGTGCATCCGTTTCATGGCAATCCCTACTCACTCACATTGATATCTATTGATGGGCATCTCCATAGCCCGTTGATACGCCTAGTTGATGTGAGCCTATCTTCTCCCTTTTTGTCTTCACCACAAGCACCATTCTACTCCACCTATAGTGCTATGTCCATGGCTCACGCTCATGTATTGCGTAAAGATTGAAAAAGTTTGAGAACATTAAAAGTATGAAACAATTGCTTGGCTTGTCATTGGGGTTGTGCATGAATTGAATACTTTGTGTGGTGAAGATGGAGCATAGCCAGACTATATGATTTTGTAGGGATAACTTTCTTTGGCCATGTTATTTTGAAGAGACATAATTGCTTAGTTAGTATGCTTGAAGTATTATTATTTCTATGTCAATATTAAACTTTTGTCTTGCATCTTTCGGATCTGAATATTCATACCACAATCAAGAGAATTACATTGAAATTATGCCAAGTAGCATTCCACATCAAAAATTCTGTTTTATCATTTACCTACTCGAGGATGAGTAGGAATTAAACTTGGGGATGCTTGATACGTCTCCAACGTATCTATAATTTTTGATTGTTCCATGCTATATTATATTTTGTTTTGGACATTATTGGGCTTTATTCTACACTTTTATATTATTCTTGGGACTAACCTATTAACCGGGGGCCCAGCCCAGAATTGCTATTTTTTTGCCTATTTTAGGGTTTCGCAGAAAAAGAATATCAAACAGAGTCCAAACGGAATCAAATCTTCGGGAACGTGATTTTCGGAACGAACATGATCCAGAGGACTTGGACCCTACGTCAAGACATCAACCAGGAGGCCACGAGGTAGGGGCGCGCCTACCCCCCTGGGCGCGCCCTCCACCCTCGTGGGCCCCCTGTTGCTCCACCGAAGTACTCCTTCCTCCTATATATACCTACGTACCTCCAAACTACCAGATACGGAGCCAAAACCCTAATTCCACCACCATAACTTTCTGTATCCACGAGATCCCATCTTGGGGCTTGTTCCGGAGCTCCGCCAGAGGGGGCATCGATCACCGAGGGCTTCTACATCAACACCATAGCCCTTCCGATGAAGTGTGAGTAGTTTACCTCAGACCTACGGGTCCATAGTTATTAGCTAGATGGCTTCTTCTCTCTTTTTGGATCTCAATACAAAGTTCTCCCCCTCACTTGTGGAGATCTATTCAGTGTAATCTTCTTTTGCGGTGTGTTTGTTGAGACCGATGAATTGTGGGTTTATGATCAAGTTTATCTATGAACAATATTTGAATCTTCTCTGAATTCTTTTATGTATGATTGGTTATCTTAGCAAGTCTCTTCGAATTATCAGTTTGGTTTGGCCTACTAGATTGATCTTTCTTGCAATGGGAGAAGTGCTTAGCTTTGGGTTCAATCTTGCGGTGTCCTTTCCCAGTGACAGTAGGGGCAGCAAGGCACGTATTGTATTGTTGCCATCGAGGATAACAAGATGGGGTTTATTTCATATTGCATGATTTTATCCCTCTACATCATGTCATCTTGCTTAAAGCGTTACTATGTTCTCTTGAACTTAATACTCTAGATGCATGCTGGATAGCGGTCGATGTGTGGAGTAATAGTAGTAGATGCATGCAGGAGTCGGTCTACTTGTCTCGGACGTGATGCCTATATACATGATCATACCTAGATATTCTCATAATTATGCTCAATTCTGTCAATTGCTCAACAGTAATTTGTTTACCCGCCGTGAATACTTATGCTCTCGAGAGAAGCCACTAGTGAAACCTATGGCCCCCGGGTCTATCTTCCATCATATTAATCTTGCAATACTTAGTTATTTTATTACCTTCTATTTGACTTTGCATCTTTATCATAAAAATACCAAAAATATTATCTTATCATATCTATCAGATCTCACTCTCGTAAGTGACTGTGTAGGGATTGACAACCCCTTATCGCGTTGTTGCGAGGATTTATTTGTTTGTGTAGGTATGAGGGACTCATGCGTGGCCTCCTACTGTATTGATGCCTTGGTTCTCAAAAACTGAGGGAAATACTTACGCTACTTTGCTGCACCACCCTTTCCTCTTCAAGGGAAAACCAACGCAAGTGCTCAAGAGGTAGCACCCGTACAGCGGGCCACTACACCTGGTATGACTCCTTTGAAGGTAGTCCTGGTGAGCTTGATCTGAGATGGGTTAATGCCCATTTTTCGCGTTGTATCCTGATAGAGCAGATTGAGGCTGCTACCTCCGTCCATAAGGACGCAAGTCAGGTGGAACCCTTCAATTATTGGGTCTAGGACCAATGCGGCTGAGCCACCGTGACGGATACTGGTCGGATGATCCCGGCGATCAAAAGTGATCGGGCATGACGACCATGGATTAAATTTTGGGGCGACTGGCTCTATCGCATAGACGTCCCTGGGCACACCCTTGCGCTCCCTCTTGGGGATGTGGGTAGCATATATCATGTGCACCATTTTGATGCGGGGGGGACTTCTTTTGTCCTCCTGCGTTTGGTTGTTGGGGCTCTTTGTCATCATCCTCGCTTTGTGATCCCTTTTCCCTATTCTCGGCGTTTAATTTGGCAACCTATTTAAAAACCCAGCAATCTCTATTTGTATGATTGGGTGGCCTGTCCGGGGTGCCATGAATTTGGCACGGACAATCGAGTATGCGGTCCAAGATGGATTGGCCTGAATTGTTCTTTCGGAATGGCTTCTTCCGCTGACCGGACTTAGAGCCGCTGAATTTGGTATTGACCGTCGTATCCTTGGTGTTGTCACTATTGTTTCGATGCTTGTATCTGTTGCATCGATACTTGTCTTTGTTATTTTTAACTTCAGGGGTGTCGGCGTCGCTTGCATTGTTTTTTCTACGGGCCAACCAACTGTCCTAGCCCACACAAAAGCGGGTCATGAGTGCCATGAGGGCCGCCATGGATTTTGTGTTTTCTTGGCCGAGGTGGCGAGCGAGCCATTCGCCGCGGATGCTGTGTTTGAAGTCTGCTAGGGCTTCGGCATCCGGACAATCGACGATTTGGTTCTTTTTAGTTAAGAACATAGTCCAGAATTTCTTGGCGGACTATCCGGGCTGCTGAACATATGTACCTTGGAAGTTATCGAGGAAGGGCTCTTCCAAGTTCTCCTAGCTGCCAATAGAATTTTCAGGCAGACTATTGAGCCAATGCCGAGCTGGCTCCTTGAGTTTTAAAGGGAGGTATTTGATGGCGTGGAGGTCATCGCCGCGGGCCATATGAATGTGGAGAATGAAGTCTTCGATCCACACCGCGGGGTTCGTGGTTCCATCGTATGATTCTATATTCACGGGTTTGAACCCTTCTAGGAATTCATGATCCAGGACCTCATCAGTGAAGCAATGAGGGTGTGCGGCGCCTCTATATCGGGTCGTATCGTGACGTAGCTCTGATGGAGTCCGTCTGCGGTTTTCAACCCGCGCATGACTAGGTTTGTCATGTCCGAATAGGTGGTCGTCGTCGCGTGTCGAGGCACGTCCTCGCGACCTGTTGATTGATCTGGTATGTCCTACTTTATTGTTCAAGTTTTGTCGGGGGTCATATGTATGACCATGGGCTAATTTACCTCTACCTGTGCGATGAGGCGGGGCCGGCTGGTGTTCGAAGTGAGTTGTCGTTTTGTCCCGACCACGTGGTGGTCGGTCAGCCGCATTGTACAATGGAGGTATGTATTCCGGTGCCTCCTCGTCAAACTGAGGTAGCAATTTGCGCTTTGGGTAGCTTTTGGTTGGGCGCTTGAGGCCGTATTCTTCAGCTACTAGGACATCGGTCCATTTATCATTGAGCAGATCTTGGTCAGCTTGAAGCTGCTGCTACTTCTTTTTCAGGCTCCCCTTTCTAGCTTCCTTTTGTTGGTTGATGTTGGGTCTTTGGTCACTGAACTATGTATTTCTGTTATGAATGTAATGGAAAGGGGTTAAGGCCTGGTTCAAAAAAAGCTGGCGCTTGAAGCGCTCCTGCTCAAGAGGTTCCTCAGGCACGATGAAATCGTCGGTGCCGAGGCTCACCTCATCCTCGGAGAGCGGAAGATAACTTCCGTCCTCTGAGTCTTCATGCGTGGCCTGCTTACCAGGGCTAGCTTGCCCATCTTCCCGTTCATCTTGTTCATTAGCTGTTTCAACGGGGTCTTCGTTGTCTTTGGCACCTTCTGTAGTGTTATCTTCTCCTGTGTCGGTGTTGCTGTCTTTGCTGCAGCGTGACTTAGAGCGGCGCCGCTGATGCCGGCGCTTGGATTGTATTTCGGAAGGTTTATCCTTAGCTGGATCTTCCTTGTCATCGCCGATGTTCTCCTTTGGTGCATCCACCATGTATACATCATACGAGGAAGTGGCCATCCACCATGTACGGAGGGTTCTGGGCCTCTTCTTCTCCGGCATCGTCCTCCATACCGTCGATGTCCTCGGAGTCGTAATCAAGTGTGTCGGTCAAATCCTCGACCGTGGCTATGAAGTGGGTGGCGGGTGGGAAGCAAAATTCCCCAACATCAGCCCCTAGTTCGGGCCGGATATAGTTCGGCTGTGAGTCCTCCGTCAAGGACATGTTTTTTAATGAGTTTAGCATGTCGCCCAAAGGGGAGTGCCGGAAGATGTTTGCGGCGCTGAATTCGAAGATCGATAAATGATCAGGTTCGGCATCCGCGGGCCCACATGGTTCGGAACTTACGGCCGAAGATAAGTCCGGAGTTCTGGTGGCACGGGTATCGTGTGAGATCAAGTCTATGTGCGGCTCCAAGGCCAGGGAATCTGTGGCCTCTGTGGCGGGGTTGAGCTTCCAATCCTCGGATGCCACAGTGTGCTCTGGATCTAAGGCCGGAGTGGTCACAGGAGCTATCTCCTGGATGCGGTCTAACGACAGATTCAGGTCATGTTCGTCAAGGTGACCGGGAGCGGTCGCTGTGGTCTCGAATCCGGCGAAGATTAAATCTCCACGGATGTCCGCAACGTAGTTCAAACTCCCAAATCTGACCTGATGGCCAGGGGCGTAGCTATCGATCTGCTCCAGGTGGCCAAACGAGTTGGCCTGCAGTGCAAAGCCGCCGAACACGAAGATCTGTCCGGGGAGGAAAGTTTCTCCTTGGACAGCTTCAGTATCGACGATTGAAGGGGCCATCGAACCTTTCGTCGACGGCACAGTGGAACTCTCAATGAAAGCACCAATGTCGGTGTCAAAACCGGCGGATCTCGGGTAGGGGGTTCCGAACTGTGCGTCAAAAGTCGATGGTAACAGGAGACAGGGGACACGAAGTTTACCAAGGTTCGGGCCCTCTCTATGGAGGTAATACCCTACGTCCTGCTTGATTGATATTGATGAATACGAGTATTACAAGAGTTGATCTACCTCGAGATCATAATGGCTAAACCCTAGAGGTCTAGCCTGTATGACTGTGGTAATGAATCTCTCTCCCTCCGGACTAAGTCCTCCGGTTTATATAAGCACCGAGAGGGTCTAGGGTTACACAAGGTCGGTTACAAAGAAAGGAATCTACATATCCGGTCACCAAGCTTGCCTTCCATGCCAAGGAGAGTCCCATCCGGACATGGGTACAGTCTTCGTATCTTCACAACACATAAGTCCGGCCCATGGCTGACAGGACGGATGCCCAAGGACCCCTTAGTCCAGGACTCCCTCAACAGGACAACGATGGCATATCACGCGCACCCATTCATTCTTGCTAGCGATGCTACCCAAATTTTCTTTGTGGAAGACCCCTTGCATAAGAACGGCCATTTAGCGATGCATGGGAAGAGAAGGGTACTGGGTGTCGATGATGTTGCCGATCAGAATGAGTACGATGAATTTGATGAGTTGCCAGCCAAGGGATCACGCACCAGTGCAACAGAGAAGAAGTTTAAAATCATCAAAAAACCCAAGTTCATTCGGGGTCAACTTAATGATCCCAGTTCCCCCATGTACATGGGAATTAAGCTGTAAGACTAGTCTTTATGCCTACCCTGCAACTTAATTTGTTCAATTTAGAACGGTCGCGTGTACTGAATTTGTGAGTTATGCCCGGTTTTCTGTTGATGTAAGAACCATTAATATGTTGATGTAGCGACCCGACCCGAATGGATCAAGTCTCTGTGCTTAAGTGTCATCCCTAGATCGGTATGCTGACACACACAGTACTCGAGGATTTATAACAGAGGTAAATCACATGTAAAAGTAACATAAATACTATTACCTCAATCCAAATAGCGGAAGTAACAAGGTTGTGGATTCCCATCAACACCAACGGCAAAGTTGAGTGTAGAAATCGTAACCCTAATGTATCACTTACTCGTCGTAAGATATCCTGCAACATGAGACGTTGCAGCCACAAAGGGTCAGTACATTGAATGTACTGGCAAATTCACACCATGAAGAATGGTGAATAAAGGCTATCACTACATGCATATTTGGCTGGTGGAAAAGCTCTATGGTTATAAGGTTTTTGCGAAAAGCCAATTTTTCCCTACTGCAAAGGAATAAATTTTATTTAGCTACCATGGTGATTGTTGAACATTGAGAATGGTTGACAGCATTCTCAATCCCAATTAAGTAACATCATTAAACCCAACAAAATTATTTAAAGTCACATGATGAGATTCAGATGATAATCCAGGTACTAGATACTCAAGTTGTCCATAACCGGGGACACGGCTAATCATGATTAGTTTATACACTCTGTAGAGTTTTGTGCACTTTTCCCCACAAGACCCTATCTCCTCCGTTGGATTTCTCGCACTACATGGTGTTTGAGAAACAGATGACCGAGACATAGTCTTTCAGAAGCGTTTGCACCTTACGATGGGTAGACCGTACCACCTACTACCCCTACATCTGCTAGTCTACCACTATAAGAGTTCAAACGACTTAATCAACTATGCTAGAGCCCATAATAGCTTGTGGCTGCACACGGAAGTTTCTAGCATGAAAAATCTCATGATCCCTTTGAGCCTGGGTGGCAGTCCATAAAAAAAACAGGCAATCCTGGTCTACCCAGGTGCCTAGACAGGCAATCCTAGAATAACCAGGTGCCTCAATCCACCCAGATGTGTGTTTAAGCTGCCACCTTAAGTAAACCATTAATTAACAATCTCACATCTGTCATGAAATACTCTCAAACCCACTCCACGTCTACGAGCATAGCATGGCAATGAAAGCATAACGTAATAGTAACTCCCAAGGTTTGAATGCAGGGCAATAGGTTCCTACCTCATCAACTACTTCCCAATACCCACATGTTATCAATCCTACTCATGCAATGTTTGAGGGTGAAACTAATGCATAAAACTGGGTATGAAAGGGGATATGATCAAAGTGTGAACTTGCCTGCAATGTTGATGAAGATGATTCGCACTCAAAACTCTTGATAGCTCTACTCGTCACACTCCGGTCAATCTATCGTAAGCAAGCAATAGTAACCACACATAAGCAATCACTCAAAAGGTCGGAGAGAACAAAGAAAACAATTCGGAAAATGTCAAAACCAAGCAAATAACTCTTGCAACATAAAACAATTTCTAACAGTACCAAAATTATATGAATTTGGCCTTATCAGAAAGTTTAGGTCAAGAGCTTCGATTTGCAAAAAGAATCAACTAAAACAGAGTTACGAAACTCAAGTTATGATCAAATGAAGTTTGAATTCAAATCTGATCTAATTCAAATTTTAAACTTTTCAAAAACATGTTTGAGTTGGATTACTGGATAGAGGGGATCATAATGAAGAAGTGAGCGTTGGTTTCGTTGGATTTGGACTAACGAGCGAAAAGTAATGATCGTTTGAAGTGCAGGGACTATTCTGTAAATAAAGTATTCACAACTAGGTCCCTGGCCGAAAATAACAGAAAAAGAAAAAGACCAAAAGGAGAACATTCGCTTATAAGGTCTAAACAGTGGACGTTCGCTGTTTAATAAAACCTAAAAAAACAGATCTAGTCTAGGGTTTTTTTTTTAAAACGAACTTAAAATAAAACCGAGGCGGGTTACGGTTTATATCGGTTCACCCAAAAGAACCAGCGACGGCGGTGGTTACTCCGGCGAGACGGGATGGCGGCGCGGCGGCTCCGAGGCGACGGCAGGCGGCGGGGTGCGGCGTGGCACGGCAGGCAGCGGCGCTAGCGGGCGGCGGCGCGGCAAGGAGGCGACGACGAGGCGCGGCTACGGCAGGTCTCGCCGGCGGCGAGGGCGCGGTGGTGGCGACTCTGCGCGTGGAGGCGAGCGGCGGCGAGGCAGTGTCGGGAGGGCCGGGGCTCGGCTATTTAAGGGGGCCAGGGGGCAAGGTGGCGTGGGCGAGGGGGCAGAGAAGAGGCGGCGGCGGAGTCCGGGTACAGGACGGCGGCGGCGACGCCGTGCGGGCGCGGGAGCCCGCCCGAGCTCGGGGACGAGCAAGGCACGGCGCTGGGCTGGGCCTGGCCTCGGAGCTGGGCCGACCCAGTCGGGAATTTTTTTTAATAAAGATTTTCTTTTTTCCAGACAATCAAAACAAATAAAAACAAACAGAAATAAAAATATTATATAGGCATATAATATATCAAAATTTTCAGAAAAAGATTCTCTACGACATGAACATTTTTATAATTCCAAATAAAATCCACAAAAATTCAAATAATTCAAACAGTGCTCCTGCTCTAATAAAATCCACCAAAAATCATTTTAAAAATACCAAAATGATTTCAAATTAATTTTTCTCCAATTTTCTAATGTAGGGAATCATGTTACCCTAATTTCCATGTATTTTGTTTTTGGAGAAAAATAATTTGAATAAAACCCAAATAACTCCAAATTGAAAATAAATTCAAAAGAACTTTGAATTTAATTCTTTGAAACTCCCAACTCATATTTCATATAATTTGAAGAAGTCATTTTATCTTCTCTCACGAAAATCATTGAGTTGCATAAAGTTTCAAAATTGAAAATATTCTCAAATGAAATTCAAATATTTTCAACACCCCTTGTCATTTAAATAAATGGAAGAAGTCATGTCATCTTCTCTCCAGGGTTTCATGGTGAAAAGAATTTGAATTCCCGGAGATCATAAATGCAAAATGAAAGTTTGGGAAAATCCTTTTATTCCCTCTCATTTAACTTTCAAAAAGTTTCGAATTCACTTACTTTCAGACAATCAATCAAACAATCAATCAAATCTATCTATTTATTATAACATTCCAAAATTTAGAATTTTGGGATGTTACAGTTGACCTTGATATGTTGTCAGCTCAGGCAATGAATATGAACTGTTTTTTGTTATTATTATTATATCATAGAGGTAGCACACTCAATCGATCTCACTGTAGTATGTGTGAACAAAAATATGCAATCTGGTTTGCGAATAGCACACGGTTCGTTGATGAAAGCCGTGTGCCGACCAAACCCCGCCACCACCCCGCCCATGATCTGAGTCGTGCTTTCTGATTGGCCAGAACCCAAACCCCGCGGATCGTATGTCTGCAATGTTGGATGCTCCCAGATCTAACGGCGATCCTCATCCCTTTAGACAGCACATGCAGTTCTGGTTGTAATTTTATTTTTATGCACAAAATACACGTTAATATCAAAAAAATGTCTTAAATATAGCTAACAATACCTGAAATGCGCCAGAATATCAAACCCGTGGTATAATGGTGATTGCGTACCGTGGAAATTTTTATGAGGCAAACGATGAAGTCACCGGCCACAGGAGTTTGAATTGACACGTCTCCTTTTGGAAAACCATGATCCTTCATGTGAGATTCTCCGGTTTGGAAGGAGCGGTCATCAAAACTTGTGCCAAACTTTACCAATTTCTTTCCATGGGGTCGTGAGAGCACGCCACAGGCACACATCGATTTTGATGATGTCCGAACTCCATCTGAATTTTCTGTAATTAAAATACCAACTAGGCCTACGCCAGTGGCCGCACCTCGCGGCCGAAATGTTTGAAACTTCTCCCCGCTTCTCAAATAAGCGGATGAAAACTCACAAAGTGACGCACAAATGATATGTACACCTTTGCTAGGCTGATAGTAAGGGGGTATCGTAGCTAGTATCATGCATGCCAACTAGGCAATTTTGATGAGCTGCCATAGAATTAATTAAATGAAGAAAGAGAGGGTTAAGTATCATATCATGAAACCGTATCATAATAAATGTTATGCTACTATGTGTCATGCATGACAATATAAATAAGGTACTACATATGATACTAGCTACTCTATGATACTATGCATTATTAGAGCAAGTAAGTACACAATAGAGTGACATAAGACTATCCACAATGGGTAGTAACATAGAATGTTACTAGTCTATGTTACTACCTCTATAGTGGGGAGTAACATATGTGTAGTAACATGCAACACTTCATTTATTAGGCTATAGACTCATCTTGCCTTGAGATGTGTGATGTTACTCAGACTAGCTACAATGGGTAGTAACATAGACTAGTAGCATGCTCATGTGTTACACTAGTCTATGTTACTACCTCTATAGTGGGGAATAACATATGTGTGGTAACATGCAACACTTCATTTATTAGGCTATAGACACATCTTGCCTTGATATGTACATGTGATGTTACTCATACTACTAGTAACTAGCTATGTTACTACTTTCCTCTCTTTCTTCATTTATTGCTTGCCACATCATCTACTTTATCTAGATATGTGTGATGTTACTACCTATGTTACTCCCATTGTGGGTAGTCTCATACTATAGTAAGACTATACCCACAGTGGGAGTAACATAGGTAGTAACATCACACATATCCACTTTCCTCTATTTCTTCATTTATTGCTTGCCACATCATCTATTTTATCTAGATATGTGTGATGTTACTACCTATGTTACTCCAACTGTGGGTAGTCTGGCTATAAGGAATAGAATAATATATATGTGCTTATTAGTTCGAGGAAAGAGAAGAGAAGTGGGCTCTTGGTTAGTAGAGCCAGCTGCAACAGGAGACCCGCCAAGACACTTTGTGAGGATGTAAGGTGGGACAACTATTGATAAACTAGTACGTATATAAAACTTATTATTGTACATACTCGCTAAGAGGTTGGTTGTATATGACATGTCAACTTCTTATAGCCGACCCTTGGCTGTATTATTAACCATGCTCTTAGTGAGGTAGCTAGTATATCATAGACGACTAGCTAGTACCATACTAACCATAGTGGGAGTAACTTCAGCAGTAACACCAACTCCAACTCAGCAAACTTGCTTATGTGGCAATAAGTTAATGAGGAGAGAGATAGTTTCAGTAACTTAGATAGTTATTGTAGCATCACATGTCCCAATGCAACATGAGTCTGTAACCTAAGAAATGAAGCTTTGCATCACAGTACACTTATGTTACTACCCACTATGAAGGTAGTAACATATATATAGTCTAGGGATATGTGTATGTTACTAGTGTACTACTCTCCATTGTGGCTAGCTAGTCTCATACTCCCTCCTTTCCGGTTTAGCTAGGATGGTTGTAATGGTATTATCATAAGGGCACTGATAGGCGCCAGTGCGCCGGCCCAAATTTGGGCCTGTCGCACCACAGCCGCACGATTAGCGTGTCATCGACCGTCTGTTTTGCCAGCTGGCCCACGCCCTTCGTTGACTTCGTCTTCCACCACCGCGATCCCTCTCTGTGAGTAGTTTCCTGCCCCGCCGGCTACAGACCTCGAAGCAGGTCACGCCTCGCACGACCCCTCCCCCCGCAGCGCGGTTAGGCGCCTTCCCCTCGTCGCCGGTCGTCACCCGGCTCCATTGGAACGACGTCGCTCCCTTCCCCCACCCAGCAGCCCCTCCACGCTGTGTAGCGCGCGTCCGTCGTCGACAATCACCGCCAACGCTCACCCCTCGCTGGTACTGTCCATCCCCTCACCCCTCCAGAAAACAATGGCAACAACATTGTGGTTCGCATCCAAAACAACAGTTGTAGCAAAAAAATCCGCTGCTTCTAGCAAACTTGAAAATGCTGGTATCAAAAATTGGAAAAATGGACCTTGTTGAAGCAAAAATCAAAGATGCCGGTGGTAGCAAAAAATGAAGCTTGTTCCAGCAAATCAAAAGGCCTATGATAGCAAAAATACAAAAATTTGGCGTTGTACCAACAAAACCAAATAAAACGATGGTAGCAAAAAATGTTGATGGTTCCAACAAAAAAATATTATGCTGGTAGCAAAAAGAGTAAAATTGGGCATGATTCCAACAAAACCAAAAAAACGATGGTAGAAAAAAATGTTGATGATTCCAGCAAAAAAATATTATTGTGATAGCAAAAAGAGTAAAATTGGGCATGATTCCAACAAAACCAAAAAACGATTGTAGCAAAAATGTTGATGGTTCCAGCAAATACCTATTACGGTTGTACCAAAAAACTGAAAATTAGACAATGATGGTTCCATCAAATCAAAATGCCTGTAGTAGCACAATTAGGCGTTGGTTCAAACATCTGGTCGCCGTGGTTGTAGCACTTGTCGGGGAACGGTCATCCACCCCGTTGCCTGCCCGTGGTCATGGTCACCCACCCGTCGCAGCTCCTTTGTCCACCGGTTGCAGCTCTGGCGAGACCGGGTACAGCCCCCGGCCAGGCCGGTTGCAACTCCCGGCCAGGCTGGTTGCAGCTATTCCCGTCCACCAGGTGTAGATCCCTGGCGTGCTTCCTCCTTCGCCCAGTGTCGACCCGTGGTCCATCACACGGGGGCATTGGGGAGCAGGAAGGGGAGGGCCGATGAGCAGAGATGAAGATGGTGAAGAAAGGAGCAGGGGATGCCTCGCCGGTGGGGGCCTCGCCGGAGAAACCGTGGCACTGGCCGGAGCTAGGCTCATGGAGAGAGGCGAGTGGGGATGGATATGTGCGAGAGATGCTGAGGAGAGAGGTGAGCAGGGGATGGAAGGATAAGACACGGGTGGTTGAGATATAAAGGTGTGTGCGGGCCCTGTGGCCGCGTGGCACGTACGTGGTCGCTCGCGACCGGCCGAGCGTTCGGCCGATGCGCCGCAGCCAAACGTTTACCTTATCATAAGCGGTATGATGCATGCCAACTAGACTTTCTGGATGATGTGGCACACACGAGAGGATGTGGTATCATATCATGATACCGTGTCATATTAAATTTTGTACTACTACTTTGTGTGATTAGTAAGGCAACCTAAGATGTTAACTTATGATACTATGCATTATGGAAGTAGCTAGTATCCTAGCTACACTATCATATATATGCATGATACTACTAGTGTATATATATATATATATGATACTCTCCCCATTACAACCAGCCTTATAGGGCTCAATTCAAAAATCTCACCAACCAAGGTAGATGGTGAGTGGTGGAATACCTTTGTAGTTTGTAAGAACACCCAATTAATGCTTTTGTTTTCCTCAAAAATTTATGTTTTCCAATGTATTAATTGCAATACATGCATGCATATATAAAGTACATGCATTGGTCAACTTTCTCTTAATACTTGCATGTAATGATTTAATGCACATTGGAATCTGGACATGTGATGGGGAACAACCAAATTGAGTCTTATAAAATGGACAAACTAAAATTTTGAGATAAGCCTATAAACCGGAAAGGAGGGAGTACATATGCATGATACTAGTATATCATCGGCAATACCTCCGTAATGCACGCATGCATAGTATCATGAGTTAGTATCTTAGGTTCCTTATTAATTATCATGCATGACACAAAGTAGTACAACATTTAATATGATACGGTATCATGATATGATACCACACACCCTCTCTTTCATCATTTAGCTGTGTGCCACATCATCCAAAAAGTCTAGTTGGCATGCATCATACCGCTTGATACACCCATATTACGACCAGCCTTATTAGGGTGGCCATAGTGGGGTTATCATAGCCGTATCATGCACCCGGGAATAGAAAATATGATGATGTGGCAAAGAAGCAGTAACATAGGTAGATACCGTAACATATATATATATATATATAATAAATGCTATACTACTTTGTGTCATGCATGGCCATAAATACGGTCATCTATGATATATACTCCCTCCGTAAACTAATATAAGAGCGTTTAGGTCACTATTTAGTAATCTAAACGCTCTTATATTAGTTTATAGAGGGAGCTAGTACTACTCTATGATACTATATATGCACTATGAAGGTACGTACGTAGTATCATACACTAGTATCATATGCATGATACTATATATATAGTACTATATGATACTCCCTATATAAGGCTGGCCATAGTGGTGGTATCATAGCCGACGATGACATGCACTCGGAAATATCAAGTATATATGCTGATGTGGCAAAGAATTAAATATATATAAAGAGGGTTAGAGTACCATATAGTAGGTAGATACCGTATCATGTTAAATGTGATGTTAATTTGTGTCATGTGTGGCAATAAATATGATATATATATGATATATTATACTCCATGTATTATACTATGCGCTATAATTAACTAATTAAAGGTAGTATCGTATGTACTGTATATTCATGATACTAGTATATGACACTCTCCACTATACTCATGATTTCTTACCGTGGAAAAAAATTGGAGGCGAAACGATGAACTCATGTTTTCATTCAAACAAAAATATGATATTAGGTAATGTAAATATTTTCAAAGAGCACACGGTTCACTCACAAAAGCCGTGTGTCAACTAAACCATGGCCGATGCACCCACCCCCACCCCTCTGCCACGCGCGCGATATGAGTCGCGCGTTCTGATTGGCCAGAACCCAAACCCCACGGAACGTATGTCTGCATCGTTGGATTGTCCTTGATCGAACGGCGATCCTCATCCCTTTCGACAACACATGTACATGTTTTCAAATAGCCCCTCCCAAAAAAAATTCAAATAGCACACGGTTCACACACGAAAACCGTGTGCCTACCAAACCGTGGCTGATGCCCCCCCCCCCTCGCTGCGTGTGCGATCTGAGTCATGCATTCTGATTGGCCAGAACCCAAACCCCACGGATTGTACGTCTGCACCGTTGGATGCTCGCAGATCGAACGGCAATCCTCATCCCTTTCGACAGGAAATGAAGTCCGGCTAGGAATTGATTTATATGCAAACATGCACGGTAAATGCCAGAAAATGTCTTACATATAGCACATGAGACCTGAAATGCGCCAGCAAATCAAACCCGTGGTAAAATCGTGATTGGTAGTTTTCAAAGAGGCCTAAGAATGACGTCCCCCACCCCGCCCACCCCACCTTAAACCCTAGCCGCCACCCCCCGGTGATCTCCACCTCCAGCCATGGAAATCATCATCTGATCCACCCATTCTCTCCAGCGTCAAGGTTTACCCCCTTGGGGTTTGATCTCGATGGCGGTCCAGGCTTCCATTGCTCTTGGTTTTGATTTTTCTCATGGAATGGGTCTCGCGCAAGAGATCTGGCGATCCATGAGGCGCACGGTCCATCCCACTGATGGCTCTGGTCACTTCATCATGGTGGTTTCATTTGCACGGCATAATTTCCGCCTGACTGAGGAGAATGTTGCCCTAGCTCTAGAGGCAGTGATCGGGGGATATTGTTCTTCACTGAAGGTATCATGTCTACGGGATCGGGTTTTCTCCTTTAATGTCTCATGCAAAGAGGTTGGCTTTTTCATTTTACATCAACGCAATCATGTTTGCCCGCAATTCAAGTGTCATTTTCATCTCTGGGGCCATGGAGGTCCAGATTGGACCAAGGAGTTCAGATCTTGGCAAGCTGAATGCAATGATGAATGGATCCTAGTCAGCCCATCTAAGCGTCGTGCGAGTCTTGCCATGGCCGCTTTGAAGCATGTCCCTGCAAAATCATCTTTGCGTTCTAAGGATGGAAATCATCCTCGCAAGAATTTACGTTTTGCAACCTTTCTTAATTATGATGCATGCAAAGGGTATCGGTATAATGTCACTGAAGAGGACATCCTCACGGTGCAGGATGCAGGCTATTCGCTAGATCCCCAGGAGTTGATAGTTTCAAAAGATAATTCTTTATCTAAGGATCAAGCCATGCAGATTGTTAGCTTGCCGCCGGTGACTTCCTCACCGGAGCTGGAGGTTGAACTGCAATTTGGATCTGTTCCGCCTGCCGACCGTCTTTCTCGGGATATGGTTCCAGTTAATAATGATAGGATAATATTTTCACCTGATATTGTTAACGTCAGGTTGACTTCCCTGGGTTCTAATCAAAACCCCCTAATCCTATCCGATGATGATTCTGAAGATGATGGGCCTTCTCCTGCTCCATCAGGCCATATACCACCTGCCCGCCCGGTAAGCCCAGTGCAACTTTCGCCCAAGTCACCCGTGGAAATAGTACGAGACCTTCAAGGTCTGGACGAAGTGATTGAGGAAATTGCTGCCCAAGTTTGGGATTGCCCATGCTGTTTGGGCATGGGGCACACGCTCGATCGATGCAGGAACAAGGTGCGGTGCCGTAGATGTTTCCGGCTCGGTCACGTTAAAAAAGGTTGCAGGAGATCACCTCCCAATTTAAAGATTTGGGTTCCCAAACAAACCAGCCCAACTACCAATCTCGAGCCTCGCGCCTTCAGGCACAGCCCGGACGCTTCGTGCTCCCAAACAGTGGAAAGATCCCCTGCCAAAACCCCTGCCTCTCCCACCCTGCAGTCTAGTTATTCCATGCCACCTCCATCGAATCGCACGCCCATCGATACCTCTACTTCGCCCTCCACCTCGCCCTTTACTTCGCCGCTATCCATGGCGAACTATGAGCTTGACCCGAGAAGGTTTTTGCCGGCGGGACATGATATCGTCGACGCCGGCCCACAGCGACTACCGCGCACGTTCTATACACCGGCTCTTTCGCCTCCCCGCCGGCACGAATCTTACATGGTGGGGATTGTGGAGCCAATACCCCAGCCAGAGGATGTACATCATCTTCGACAACAGGTCAGGGATTTTATCACCGATGAGCTCGAACTGCCAGTTCTTTCCTCTCAAACGTGGTTCCAAGGCGTTGGTTTGTATCAGATGCAAGATCCAGTTATTCGCAGCGCCCTAGTTAATCATGCACCTTGGCCTCTTGGATTAGATCAGTATGGCCAGGAAATCTTTGTTAGATTCATAAATCACGATGATGGAGAGGGGTATAGAGCTCTTCAAGGGTACCGAACTGGATGGCTCATGTTCATTGGGGTGCCACTAGATTATCGCAATGAGGAAATTCTGTCTGAAGTAGTGGGGACTTTTGGCCAGTTTCATTATTGGAATCATGAGGATGATCGACTAGTTCGAACTCTGGTTTATGCATCTTTTCCAGATAACTTGCTTGTCCCAAGAGATGTTGTTTTCCGCAAATTTGCCACTGTTGGAGGTGCTGTTGTTTCTTGGACCGCCTCATGTAGTATCTTAACGGCTGCTTTTGCTGAGCAACTTCCCCAAGATGAAGATGTAATGCCAATCGATGGGAATCCCCACCCAATGCCAGGCCACCTTCAACCGGTAGAAAACTTCTGGGCATTGCCGCCTTACCCTGCTCTTGGATGGAATGACATCCCACAGCCTCTACAACCGGATGGTCCACAGCAATAGCAGCCTCAGCCGGATGGTTGGGACGCTTGGAATGAGCCAGTTGAGGAGCAGGCTGGAGAGCAACCACCGGTGCAGCAAGATCAAGCTTCCATGGTCTTAAACCCCTCCATGGGTTCCAACGACTCCTCACAGCAGAATCTTGTGGTTGATGGGCCCCCTGTGCAACCTGTCCAGGGCTTTCTGCCAGTGCTTGAGGGTGATGGGCCTGTTGGCCCAATAATACAAGATGGGATAGATGGGCCAAATGAGGAGATTGGACCATTGCAGCCTCTTCATATACCTGTGGATAACATCTTGGTACAAGAGTTGGACATTGAAGTTCAGGCAGAAGTTCAGGTTAATGCAAATCAATTTGAAGCTCCAGTTGTACCTGAAGACAATAACAACCTTGCTATTGTACCATACCAACCTCCCCTACAACCTCCACTATTTGTTGGCGCTGCCAGAGTTGTCTACGGGCCAGTTCTTCCACCTACCATGATTTGGCAGAGGACTTTTGAGTCTCTGTTGCCCAGTTTTCTGACTGCATCAATTCCCAAGCAGATACCTATGATGATCCAGTGTCCTACCCTTAAGAGATCTTGGTTGCAAGCTTTTCCAAAAGACATGTCATTTGTTTGGCCACCTGCACTGTCTTATGAGCAACACCAACCACTACATCTGCTACCATCACCTCACAGGCCAGTTGCTAGGAAACTGTCCTTTGATGATGGGCTCCCAAACATGCCTACACCTGAAACCTCTTTACACACTATGCAAGCTTCACAACCTTTTGTCAGTGAACCTCTTGTTGTGCAGAAAAAGGGAAGAAAGCCAAAGTCTCTGGTGGCTCCTCAGGCAGATTTCTCAGATAGGCGAATGACTAGAAGTGCTGCCAAGCTGCAAGGTTTCAAGCCAACATCTCCAATTCCAGTCAAGCCCAGACCTCTGAGACAGCCACGGGCGAAGAAGCCCAAGCTTCAAGAGACAACTGATCAGAATGGAAGCCCCATGGCGTCAAATCCCAGACCAGCACCTATACCAATCCAGGTTATGCAGACTCTAGGTGCCTCTTTGGGCATCCCTCTGGAGAAACTATCTGTGGATCAGCTTATGGCTGAGCCCAAACAAGCTCAGCAACCAGACATGTCCAATGATGAGTGATTTGTGTTGTAATATCATAGGGAGGCAGGCCCTTTGTCCTGGCATTTATTATCTGTTAGGTATGCTATTACATTCTTCAGACCACTGTGGTTTTATGGTTGTGCAGACTCCTTTAAACTATCTCATGCAGTATGCTGCTTATATTGTGTGTCAGTATTATTATGTGATACTGTGCTTGCCCTATTCCCTCACATTGGTTTATCATGAGTACTTACATTAATAAGAACTGGAAAGTTCTCTGCTGGAATGTAAGAGGTTTGAATTCTGAAGCTAGGCAGAGGGCTGTGCGAGCTAAAATTGAAGAAAGCCAATGCTCTGTTGTCTGCTTACAAGAAACTAAGTGTGATTACTTCGATCAAAGGTCTATTAGGAAGTTTTGTCCTAGAAGATTCGATAATTTTGTATACTCTCCTTCTCTGGGTGCTTCTGGTGGGATCATCGTCCTATGGTGTTCATCTGCTCTGGTTGGTACTCTTATTGATCTGCAGAGCTATGGTATTGTTATAAATTTCTCCTCCACACAAAATAACCAAACTTGGACCTTAGTCAATGTCTATGGTCCATGCCAGGGAGAGCTTAGAGATGCTTTTGTGAATTGGTTATATCATATTCAAATCCCACAGGATGAACTTTGGTTATTTCTAGGAGATTTTAACTTCATCAGATCACTGGATAATAGAAATATGCCTGGGGGTGACATTAATGATATGTTCATTTTTAATGAGATCATTGGCAATCTTGGCCTTATTGAGTTGCCACTCAAGGGGAGATCATATACCTGGTCAAACATGCAAGAAACTCCTCTTTTGGAACAGTTGGACTGGTTCTTCACAACTCCTTCTTGGACTGCAGAGTATCCCAACACCATGGTCTACCCACTGGCCAAAACTACTTCTGATCATGTGCCTTGTGTGGTCTCAATCTCTACCTCCATACCAAAAGCTAAGGTTTTTCGTTTTGAAAACTACTGGGTTGATATGCCTGGGTTTATGGAATGTGTTGAAAGGTCCTGGTCTGCCCCCACGCACTTCTCTAACTCTGCTGCAATCCTCACCCATAAGTTTAAAAGGTTAAGGTCAGAGCTTAAGAAATGGCACACAGGAATATCCAGGCTGAAGCTATTGATGAATGCCTGCAATGTAGTCATCCTAGCTTTTGATAACTTAGAGGAAACCAGACCACTGTTTAGACCAGAATTTAATTTCAGGAAAATTGTGAAATTACACCTGGAAGAGCTCCTTCACCTGCAGTACATTTATTGGAAACAAAGGTGTACCATCAGGTGGATCAAAGTGGGTGAGGAAAATTCCAAGTTTTTTCAAGCTATGGCAACAGAGAGGTTTAGAAGGAATTCCATTTCCAGCTTGGTAACTGAGGATGGTGTGACTTTATCAACTCACAATGAAATGGCTGGACTACTCTGGTCCTCATATAAAGACAGATTGGGAGTTAAATGTGGAATTGACATGTTGTTTGATCTTAGGGCCTTGATACAACCAGTCCCTGGCTTAGAGAGCTTATCTGGGCCTTTTACTGAGGATGAGATAAATGAGGTTTTGAAATTTCTACCTCTTGACAGAGCCCCAGGACCAGATGGCTTTACTGGAATGTTTGTTAAGAAATGCTGGCACATAATTAAAGATGATTTCCTCAAGTTAATGCAGGACTTCTACGAAGGAAGAATCTCCTTACAGAGTATCAATGGATCTCTTGTCACACTCATCCCAAAAATCCTTTCTCCTGAGGGGCCAAATGACTTTAGGCCAATATCTCTCACAAATACTTGTCTGAAGTTCCTAACTAAGCTATTGGCTAATAGACTGCAGAAAGTCATCCTCACATGCATCCATAAAAATCAATATGGCTTCCTTAAGTCAAGGTCTATTCAGGACTGCATTGCTTGGAGCTTGGAATACATACATCAGTGTCACCAGTCCAAAAGACCCATTCTTATCATCAAGTTGGATTTCGCTAAAGCATTTGATACTGTTGAACATGACCTCATCCTACTGATGTTGAAATATAAGGGTTTTGATGCCAAATGGATTGGATGGGTCAAGGAACTATTGTCATCAGGATCTTCTTCTATCTTATTGAATGGTGTGCCTGGCAAACAATTTGTTTGTAAACGTGGTGTCAGACAGGGGGATCCCCTTTCTCCTCTTCTATTTGTGATTGCTGCTGACCTTCTCCAATCTGTGGTCAACCATATGCTACAACAGGGACTGCTTACTCTACCCATTCCCTCTAATGATCCAGATTTTCCAATTGTCCAATATGCAGATGACACCTTGTTAATCACCCAAGCTGATGAAGTACAACTCCTAGCTCTAAAGCAAATGTTGCTGGCCTTTTCCAAATCAACTGGTTTGAAAGTCAACTTTCAGAAGTCCTGCATTCTTCCAATTAATGTCTCCCAGGAAGAAACTAATAGATTGGCAGCAATTTTTGGATGTCAGGTTGGGTCCCTTCCTTTTACCTACCTAGGCCTACCTGTGGGCACCACAAAACCAAGAGTTCAAGACCTAGTGCCTGTGGTAGATAGAGTGGAAAGAAGACTCTCTGGTAGCTCCTCCCTCCTCTCCCAGGGGGCTAGACTACAACTGCTAGTGTCTGTTCTTACCTCCTTGCCAATATATTTCCTTTGCAGTCTTAGCTTGCCAGCTACTATCATTAAACAGCTTGAGAGAATTATGAGGCAATGCTTATGGAGGGGAAATTCTGATACATCTAAACAGTCATTAGCTGCCTGGCCAATGGTTTGTAAACCAAAAGATAAGGGAGGCATGGGCATAATAAACCTTGCAATCCAGAACAAGGCCCTTCTTACCAAACACTTACACAAGTTTTACAATAGGGCTGATATACCATGGGTTTCCTTGATCTGGGACACCTACTATGATGGAGTGGTTCCTCATGCAACAGTTCAATGTGGATCCTTTTGGTGGAGAGACATCATGAAACTACATGACACCTACAGAAATCACTGTATTATTACAATCAATGATGGAAATAGCTCTCTCTTTTGGCATGATACATGGATCTTAGGTGGAAGCCACCAACCAATTAAAGAGAGATTTCCTAGGTTGTTTTCATTCACACTGGATGATAAGATTTCAGTCAGAGATTTCATTGAGGATTTTGATATTTCAACCTACTTCCAACTGCCATTGTCCCAGGAAGCAATGGATGAACTGATGTCTCTAACATCTCATCTATCCACACTGCAAAGGAGGCCCCTTGAACCTGACACTTGGTCATGGACACCTGGTAATGGTCAATACTCTGCCAAGAGTTTTTACATTATGGCCCATGCTCACTTACCTGATGACGACCCCTGTAAATGGATATGGAAGAGTAAGTGTGTTATGAAAATAAAAGTCTTTGCCTGGCTCATGCTGAATGATAGACTCAATACGAGGGATATGTTGCTACGAAGACATTGGAGGTCACAGGAGGATGATAACTCATGCCCACTGTGCATAGCCCACTTGCATGAAGACAGAAATCATCTTTTTTTCCACTGCTCTTTCAGCACCAGGGTTTGGAATTATCTGCAAATCAACTGGTATGCTGGGCTAACTCCTCGTGAATGCATTCTGGCTGCCAAGAGAAGTTTCAACCATCCTTTCTTTTTTGAAGTAGTCTACCTTGCTGCCTGGAGCATTTGGACCACAAGGAATGACAGGATCTTCAGGCATATTAGGCCAAGCTTTGGCAGATGGAAAGCCAAATTCATCCATGACATTACTCTGCACTCCTATAGGATGAAGGCCTCTATCAAGCAACCTCTCCTAGACTGGATTCATGCTTTGCCTTAATCTTGTGGCATATGCTGTTGTATATTTGTATATTTGTATATTTGTACAGATATAGGTAGGTTCCCCTGTCTCCTAGTTAGCATTACCTTTTAAACTCCTTGTATTTGTTTTGTCTGGCCAAGTTTTAATAAAAGACTGTGGGGCTGTTGCCTCACAGTGTTCAGTCAAAAAAATCGTGATTGGTCTACGTGCGAAAAATTTAGATGAGAAACAATGAACTCACATCTTCATTTCAAAATTAGTACGTCTTCATTTCAAACAAAATTATTTTGTTTGTGCACACGAGCACTTAGAGGCAACCGTTTGCATAGGCCTTTCCGCGCGCGGCGACCGAGGATATTTTTCACCCTTTTCACCTAGGCCGCCAATACCCCCCCCCCCCCACCGTCCGCCCACGTTTCACTCAACTAGTCCACCCAATCTCCTTCGCCAGCTCACCCTCCCCCAGATCCACAGCAGAACCCTCTCCGGCGCCGCCGTGCTCACCCTAGCCGTGTGCCCTCTCTTCGGAGTCAAGCCTACCTCCACCGCCATTCCCAACATGTGGCGGCCCGCACCTCGCCGTCTTCGTTTGCTCGCTAGCCACCTCACCACTCCTGTTGTCCGGCCGGGTTTGCACTAAGAAGCCTGTTAGTTACTACTCTCCATCGTGGTGAGGCATATTTCCTCGCAATCGCTCTTCCAATTTCGTTCCGTATGTTCCCAAATTGGCTATAAAATAACGGAGAGCGTATATATGTTCATTATCTACCTTCCTTACTACATATAAGTTGTATTTGTTCCAATAAGTTACTGCATATTTATAGATCGCGGGCGCCCGAGTCACACAAACTTAACAAATTAGCCGTACATTTTCTAAATTATTGCATGGGGTGTTTAGAAAGCTTGATACCAAGTTGTAGGATCGAAAGTATATCTAGAGGGGGGTGATTAGACTACTTGACCAAATAAAAACTTAACATTTTCCCAATTTTAGTTCTTGGCAGATTTTAGCTATTGTAGGACAAGTCAAGCAATCATCACACAATTCAAGCAAGCATGCAAAGAGTATATTGGCAGCGGAAAGTAAAGCATGCAACTTGCAAGAACGTAAAGGGAAGGGTTTGGAGAATTCAAACGCAATTGGAGACACGGATGTTTTTCCCGTGGTTCGGATAGGTGGTGCTATCCTACATCCACGTTGATGGAGACTTCAACCCACGAAGGGTAATGGTTGCGCGAGTCCACGGAGGGCTCCACCCACGAAGGGTAATGGTTGCGCGAGTCCACGGAGGGCTCCACCCACGAAGGGTCCACAAAGAAGCAACCACCCACGAAGGGTCCACGAAGAAGCAACCTTGTCTATCCCACCATGGCCATCGCCCACGAAGGACTTGCCTCACTAGCGGTAGATCTTCACGAAGTAGGCGATCTCCTTGCCCTTACAAACTCCTTGGTTCAACTCCACAATCTTGTCGGAGGCTCCCAAGTGACACCTAGCCAATCTAGGAGACACCACTCTCCAAGAAGTAACAAATGGTGTGTTGATGATGAACTCCTTGCTCTTGTGCTTCAAATGATAGTCTCCCCAACACTCAACTCTCTCTCATAGGATTTGGATTTTGTGGAAAGAAGATTTGAGTGGAAAGCAACTTGGGGAAGGCTAGAGATCAAGATTCATATGGTAGGAATGGAATATCTTGGTCTCAACACATGAGTAGGTGGTTCTCTCTCAGAACATATGAGTTGGAATTGTGTATGTGTTCTGATGGCTCTCTCCACGAATGAAGAGGAGGTGGAGGGGTATATATAGCCTCCACAAAAAATCCAACCGTTACACACAGTTTTCCAATCTCGGTGGGACCGAATCAACAAACTCGGTCGGACCGAAAAGGTAAACCTAGTGACCGTTAGAGATTTTCGGTGGGACTGACATGCAACTCGGTAGGACCGATATGGTTAGGGTTTGGGCATAACGTAATCTCGGTGAGACCGATTACACAAACTCGGTGAGACCGAGTTTGGTAATAAGCTAACCAGAGAGTTGGTCAGGTAAACTCGGTGGGACCGATTTGCTCTTTCGGTGAGACCGAAAAGTTACAAAAAGGAAATAGAGAGTTTACACTGCAATCTCGGTGGGACCGATTCGCTCTTTCGGTGAGACCGAAAAGTTACGAAAGGGAAACAGAGAGTTTGCAATCCCATCTCGGTGAGACCGAGATCCCTATTGGTAGAACCGAATTGCTAGGGTTTGGCAGTGGCTTATGACAAGTGAAACTCGGTGGCGCCGGATAGAAAGAATCGGTAGGACCGAGTTTGGCTTAGGGTTTAGGTCATATGTGGATATGGGAAAGTAGTTGAGGGTTTTGGAGCATATCACTAAGCACATGAAGCAAAAGGCTCATTAAGCAACACCTCATCCCTCCTTGATAGTATTGGCTTTTCCTAAAGACTCAATGTGATCTTGGATCACTAAAATATAAAATGAAGAGTCTTGAGCTTTTGAGCTTGAGCCAATCCTTTGTCCTTAGCATTTTGAGGGTTCCACTTTCACATCCATGCCATGCCAATCATTGAGCTTTCCTGAAATAGTCATCTTGGAATAGCATTAGCTCAATGAGCTATATGTTGTTATGAATTACCAAAACCACCTAGGGATAGTTGCACTTTCACAAGTTGTTAGTTTTATGCTTATCCTCCTTTCCTGAGTTTCGCATGTGTTCTCTGTAGATGCCGAGTAGAAGCGACAGCACTCATTCAGGCCATGTATCTTCATCTGATTCGAACAACCCTATGTCTTCAGCGGATTGTGAGGGATCAAGTAGTCTTGAACGGGATAGAGATGCAGCAATTACCCTTCCGGTCAGGACACGGAGGAATTCTCCAAGGAAGCCCACACACCAGCCTAAAGGTGTATATGAAGTAACCAAGATTGATTTAAAGTCCTGGGCTCCAACTAAACCAGATAAAGCACGCATGAGGTTCAGGAGTGTGTGTGGATTTGTTGGCAGGGCAAGGCTCAACATTAATCTGCCGGGGTTTCGGAAGGCTGACATAGAAACACGGCGAAGGATAGTCCAGGAGATCATGGATCACTTCAATGTTCTAGAGCAGTGGAGAATGCAGGTGGAACACACTACACTGAAGAAGGCTAGGGATGCTTGGAGAAACTGGAAGCACGTGTTGTATAAGTACTTGAGTGAAGGCAAGGACCCAATCCGCGCATACCCCCAAATTACAAAGGCAGACTGGGTAGAATTCAAAAGGGTCGGGGCAACTCCAAAGTTTGCTGCGAAGAGTTTCAAGCAATCAGAACTTCAGAAGAAGAATATACACCCCCACCGTATGGGTGTGGCAGGATACTATGGCATGAAACTGATATGGGAACAGGAGGACAAAGAAGCAGTAGCGGTGGGTGGGAGTCCAGCCTTTAGTGAAATCAAGGGCGAACGCGCTAGAGACTACTTGCGGGCACGTGCAAAGAGGCATGATGACGAAACTTATTACTTTGAAAACGCATGTGACGCCAAACTGTATGAAGTGATGGTAGAGGCTTCCAAGATCCCTGGAAGGTTCTACAGGAACTCAGGGCCATGTGACATTTTGTCCATTGCTCTGGACACAAAAGAGCCCCCTGACTGTGCAAGGGGTATAGGTGTTAATGTCCCTCACAAGAGGGCTTTCACACTCAACAAAGAAGAGAGGCTCACCATGAAAAAAGCGAGGAGTGAAATGAAGCATAATGCATTGTTTGAAAAGTTCAAGAAGGAGATTTATCTGGCTATTCGAAAGGATGTTGAGGAGTCAATGATGATGATGCAGAAGACTCTAACACTGACAGATAGCCAGCAGATGGGAGGGGAGGCGGGCATGGATGATGCTGCTTATTGTGCGACAACACTACACAAGAGTAGTTGTGCATCAGCTGACCCCAGCGACACTGAGACTACAGCTGCTCGTGATGATGCTATATCTAATCTATCTAGAATGAAAGACAGACTGAAGGGCGTGCTTACACATTTTGAAGGTACATTAAAATGTGCAACAGACTGGGTTTGTCCACCCTTCTTGGAAGATGGCCTCTTCTTAGCCAATGTGCCATTGAAGCCGCGCTGTGTGAAGTGCTACATGACTGAAGTAAAGCTTGGATTCAATGAATTTGTCCTGAAGAATGTCCTAGGAGACTTTGATGAGCAAAGAACCTTGGGAGAAACATTGTTACATCACATCCAGTGGCCACGAAAGGAAATAGAGTTCATCGATGAGATTCCTGAAGCTCGGCCAAGAGCAACCACTATTGCCCCTCAACCGGTGACGCTCTCCTTGCCAGAGCATCTCTTGCGGGCTGATGCATCAACCTGTGATCAGCCGGACCGACTTTGTGGCGTACAGGCCATGTCATCCTCCGCCCCAAAGCAGCTAGTGGCAAGGCCTACAAATGCTGATGATGCACCACCGGTTCAGATGCCGGTCGCTGAAGCAGCGGGTGGAGACCTAGCTGCAGCACATGCTCAGTAGACCAACCTGGCGGAACAGACTGCTAAGCAGTCTGATGCTTCGGAACATCCTACTAAGCAGTCTGTAGGTCCAGAACCGACTGCTCATTAGTTCGTCGGTCCGCAGGCGTGTGATCAGCATACCAATGCGTCAGCACTTCCTGCTCAGCAAACCAACGCGTTGGCACATCCTCCTCAGCACACCGACAAGTTGGCACCACCTGCGCAGAAACCCGACATAGCTTCAACGCATGGTCAGCAGTCCGATGCCTCTGCTCCTACAGCCCAACAGTCCATCACTGCAGCACCTCCAGCTCAGCGGTCCAGCATAGATAAACATTCTGCTAAGAAGTCTGTCCAAGCTTCACCGTCTGCTCGGCAGTCTACCATGCAGGCAACCAGACGTGCTGCCAGAAATGCTTCAAGTATTAAGAAGGAAGTGGCCAAAAAGGCTACACCCATGACCACGAGGAAGCACAGCGGGAAAGTGAAGAGGAAAGATGTCACAGCCCTAGAATTGTTTGCAATAGTTGCATAAGAGAGCATCCATGCATCATGTCTAAATTCTGAAACTTGAATTGAGGTTAGTTGAAACCCTCAGAAATCACTTCAGAAATAATCAACGTTAAAAATCTTTTCAAATGAGTCCAAGGAAATGTTCCTGTTATTCTGTAAAAAGTATTGGCAAGAGGTAAAATTCAAACCAATATTTTTAGGAGACAGAAATATTTATTTTTGGCCATTTGAGTTAATCCAATAATTATTTGCATTGGATTCATATTTGCTATATATTTAATATGATCCAATAATTCTCGAAAATGGTGAGTGGCTCTGAATATATTATATCTAGCCAAATGATAATTTCCAGAATCAAAAAAATGGTTTGGTCACTGAACTAAATCTAAACAGAATAGCAAAAATAGAAAAACAAAAAAAGGGAAAGGCCTACCTGGCACTCACCTGGGCAGCCCACATGGCCAGCCCACTTGGCGGCCCAGCCCACCAGGGGCACCGCTGTCTTCAACCTCTGCCTACTGGCAGAGGCGTGTCGACGCGCTCGTGCCCGAGCCTCCACCTCCTGCTTGCTTGCCGCCCTCTCCCTGACGCGCCTACGAGCGCCACGCGACCCCCCTGCACCTCTCCCTCTCTCTCCCTCGAGCGCCCTCCCTCCTCTGTCTCTCTCGCGCGCGTCCACCCGAACACGCCCGTTGCCGCCGCTCGCCGCTGCCGCGGCCACAGCCATCTCCTCACCCCTCTGTCGTGTCCACCAGCACCGTCGTTGAGCTCCGCCTCCCCAAGTCAAAGGAATCGAGCCCGGACGCCCTGCATCGCCTCCACGCCATCATCTTCAACCTCGGGTTGACCGAGATCACCGTCGCCCGTACGTCGCCATCAGGCCGCCCCCGAGCTCACCGTCTCCTTCATACGAACCGTCGTGAGCCCCTGCCTCTTTCCCCTCTCTCTCGTGCTCTTTTCCTCGACATAGCCGCCGCTTCGCCGACGACCGAATCGCGCCACCGCCTGAGCCCCTCGCCGCCGTGGCCACAGTCACCGTAGCCCCCAACCGAGCACACCCACATGCTCACCGCACCACGCAGAGGCCGTAGGTGCTACGCCCGCACCGCCACGCCCACTTCAGCTTCGAACCCGAGCTCGCCCGAGCTCTGGTCGCCGCTAAAGCTCGTCGCCGGCCACTTTCCGGCCACCCCAGCACCACCCGCCACCACCACTAGAAGCGCCGCAACGCCAGGAACCCGTAGAGCCCTTCCGCGCGTTGTGTGGCCGCCCGTAGCTCAAACCCGAGTCGCGCCGCCGTCGTTTTGGTCGCCGCCGGCCGAACTCCGGCGATGTCGACATGGCCTCATTAGCACTAATGACCCCACTAATCACCCCCACACTACTCACTTACATGTGGGACCAGTGCCTAAACTAATTAGTTTAACTCTCTATTAGATTAGCAGTAATTTCAGTGGGCCCCGCTTGTCAACTTTGACTTGGCCACGTCAGCTTTGATCGGGTCCCACATGTCAGCCTCTATAGCTGACTATGTGTCACTGACTAGTGGGCCGTACTGGTCAGGTTTGACCTAGAGGCGCCCAGTTGACCAGCTGATGTCACAGTGACGCAATGCTGATGTAGTTAACATTTTCTGGATTTAAAATAATTCAGGAAATTCTAGAAAATGCCCAAAACTTCTAAAAATCATAGAAGATTATCTATAACTCCAAATGAAATAATTTATATATGAAAAATTATCAGAAAAAATCAAGGAATCCATCTGTACCATTTTCATGCATGTTTGAGCAAGTTAACCTCACTGTTTAGGATCAAACATGATTAGGGCAAATTTCATAATAGGTTTGGAGTTGGAATTTGATGTAGTTTTGAATTCCACTTCAATTGAAATGACTTTCTGTTGCATTAGCCCAAATACAGCATATTGCCATGTCATGATCATGCATCATATTGTTGCATTGCATTGATTGTATTCATTCTGTGTTTGCCGGTGATTGATCCCCCCCCCCCGATAGACGTGGTTCCGACGATTGATCGATGAGGATACCGTGGGGATACCGTGCATGAGGCCGCAAAGTGATATGAGGTATTACAGGATAGATCGGTGTGACTTAGAATCGGGGTCCTGACAGCGTTGGTATCAGAGCCTGACTGCCTATAAGATTACCAAGCCAAACTGGTCGAAGTCGAGTCTAGAAATGATTTAGTTATATAAGGGAATTGATTGTGGAAGGGAACATAAGGCTCTTTTTACTCCTTTACCTTATGTCCTTCTGATCTGAGTCATCCTCGTCTTTTCTACGGAGTTAAGAAACTAGGCCTTCTCATCTATCTATCAGGATGACGAGTTGCTATGATAGAGACTTATAGGATTGATGGATTTAAGCCCCAGATCAGTTTCTACTACTTCTGTGTGTTCATAGTTGGTCTCGGAATCTTGATATTGTGCTTCTGAGTGGTTATGCCACTATTTTGCAGGATGTCTCAAATATTTTTGAGCATTTACAGCCGTTATGCTGTCCGAGTCATCCCAGGTTTCTAAAGAGTCTGATGCACTTGCAAGTTCCTTCTTCCCGTTTCTGATGTCCTTTTGGGCCAGATTAAGCACACTAAATGGTCTGTTGAGGTACTCCATTGCCTTGACATATATGTTGGAGCTAGTATTATGACCCTACGCATCTTAGAGAACCACCCAGTAATATGGCCATGTTTTGTGTTCCCAGTGTGATGATTCCGGCCATCATTCTCGAAAGCATCCTGTGATGCTACTTAGTAGTAGGTATTCTACACCCGGGTTTCTGAACCCGAGATTCACCCTACTTACTTCATGTTGTTAGTATTCACTAGTTCCCTTAAGATATTAGTAACCTTTGTGATAGTCCTCGAGGTCCGTGGTATCTCATTCTTCCAATACCATGAACCATCATGGCAGGAGTTCTTTTGAACCAAAAGATCACAACCAGGGTGCTCTTGAGGAGTACTCCATTCATATTGTGAATCAGCCAGTCCCTTTTCTTCTGCATGGGTTATCCGGAAGAAATATGTTGAACTTGTTTGACATACTAATCTATGCATCCACAACTCAGAAAGATATATGTTCCGTTGAGTTGTCCCTCTTTAGTTGTTATCCTGATCTCCGTCTATCATTTGATAGTCAAGAGCATGTCATGCATTCATGCTCACCGTTACCTCATATTCTTGTGGTCTGTCAAGCCATTCTATTCTGAAATGACTAGGAGAAACAAACTCCAGTACCTTGTCCACTTCGAGGATTGGGTCAAAGTAGTTGTATTCCGTGGATCAAAATGCCAATCCAACTTTTGCTTTGTTCTACCTTGAAGTGTTACCATCTTTATGTCAAGAATGTCATGAGAATTGCACCACCTCTTATGAATTCTTGACAGAGTGATACTTCTCGCCATCATTATTCATTCCTTGGTCCCGTGTTGTTGTAACCGGAATGCCGACAAGTGAACTATGATGTGTGAAATTAATACTACTAGCAACCTCGTTGCTTGGTAGTTAATGGACAATACTCTCACTCTTAGCGTGCTGGTTATTGAATCATCATCCTAAGATTGATTGTTCTACCTAGTCCTTATTTTTGGTGCACTCCTCGATCAATGAGTGAGGATTATTCAATCCCTTGCTTATTTGATCATATCGTCTTGCTCTGAAAAGCAAGATTGTTCTCGAGCTTAGTGACATATCGGTGGTTCGTGATTTTCCGTATATCTTCTCGGGAGTATAACCAGGTTGTCACCTGACCGCTATGTTGAGTTCGTGATCAAGTTGGTTTTCCTCTAAGCCACCCCTTCTCCAAGAATCTGTGTTGGATATCCCTGAACTAGTTTGACAAGCTAAACAATAACTTGGAGAGTTGGAAGATGAAAGCTTGTCCGACTTAGTTCATCACTAAGGGATATCCTTGTGTGTGGGGGCATTGAAGAAAGATGATATCTTCCTCGATTGATCCTCGTGATCAGTTGTCGGTGCTATTATCTTATCCAATCTTTGATTTGAGTGTGGGCTATCGTCAAATCAAATCAGAACCAACGATATCCGTAATGTTGTCTACTCGTGGTTGACTCCTCGAGCATACACCATTACATCTATTGGTCTGACCAGTACTATCACATTGTTCACATAATGGTGGAAGTCCAGTGATATGGAAATTCCGATGAGTTGCTGTTGAGCCCATCAACAGCATCTTGTCTCCCCCATGATTCGTGTTAAACATTAAGCTAGTGTTGGAAACTTCGTAAGCATTTTCTTCATGCTAGCTCATGAAGCATATGTTTGGATGAAAGAAGTGACTTCCTCTAATTCATGTGCATTCGATGCAAGTTGCCGCCGTGAATTCAAGAGAGTTTATTTTTGCCTCCTCTGGAATCATCCCAGGTTAGTCATGCACGTGCGAAGTGCTCTATGGTTTGATAGGTTGGCCGCCTCCACTCCATATGTGTTCCTAGCACACCAATCCACTGATTAATTTTTTCGAGAAAAAGGAGTTGATGTGCGAATACTAGTTCATGTACAAGATTCCAATATCCTCGATGATGGTTCCCAACTAGAACTCGGTAGTGTTTCGTTGTAAGACTACCATGTGGTCATGCTTGTCTGGGACAGCGTGTCCACATGTTTGTAGCAGAACCAGCTCATGTTTTGGAGCTTGCTATCGTAGTTCATTCTCGAGAATTTCGCAACGCCATCCCGTCGATTTGTGTTGCTACCTTTCTTTTTCCAGACATGCTGTCTGAGATATCCTGTTACCAACCAGATCTGAATCTCAGGCAGGTATGATGCTTGGGCCATTCCTAACATTTGCATTTTATACCCAGCTTGCACCCCAGCAATTGTTGTCCAGGATCATCTTCAAAAGTGGGCTTACCATGGGTCCCATCCATCTCCGATGATAAGCAAAATCATCCATTACGTTGTCTATAACAAGGTAGTCCACATCGTCCACCCTAGCCGAGTATGCCATTCTTTCGAACTCCTTCAAACGTACCATTAAGAATTGCCTCAGGATGGTATGAAGAGTTTCAATGATCTATGGATCAAAAGTAATTCTTTTTGCCACTTAAGGGAATAATCCTATGAGTTACCTCCTCTAGGGTGCCACATTATGGAATCGTGGTAATTATCTCCTCGCTACTTTGAACCCATCCGCCATCTTCTTAAGCGTGGAATAGTTGCCTACCAAATCGAACTTCACCATCCGTTACTATCCATCCGTCTTGATGTATGTTTTGTGTCCCAACTCAAGAGAAGTTTCAACGTCTCACTCCATGAGTTGATCTTGAGTGCTCGTTCTTCGAGGAAATCGTTTCATGTAGAGTTTCCTTCTGTCGTCATCGTGTTGGATGAAGATCTCGAAAGCAAAGACGTCAAGGTCAATATGAAGCAATGAATCAACATCCTCGAGAAGGACATCTGGATCGTGAAGATTGTGTTAGCTTGTGTCGCTCTGTCTTCCTACCTCACGACTTGAATCTCGAGACGAGATTCTTGTTTAGTGGGGGTGAGTTGTCACAGCCCTAGAATTGTTTGCAATAGTTGCATAAGAGAGCATCCATGCATCATGTCTAAATTCTGAAACTTGAATTGAGGTTAGTTGAAACCCTCAGAAATCACTTCAGAAATAATCAACGTTAAAAATCTTTTCAAATGAGTCCAAGGAAATGTTCCTGTTATTCTGTAAAAAAATATTGGCAAGAGGTAAAATTCAAACCAATATTTTTAGGAGACAGAAATATTTATTTTTGGCCATTTGAGTTAATCCAATAATTATTTGCATTGGATTCATATTTTCTATATATTTAATATGATCCAATAATTCTCGAAAATGGTGAGTGGCTCTGAATATATTATATCTAGCCAAATGATAATTTCCAGAATAAAAAAATGGTTTGGTCTCTGAACTAAATCTAAACAGAATAGAAAAAATAGAAAAACAAAAAAAGGGAAAGGCCTACCTGGCACTCACCTGGGCAGCCCACATGGCCAGCCCACTTGGCGGCCCAGCCCACCAGGGGCACCGCTGTCTTCAACCTCTGCCTACTGGCAGACGCGTGTCGACGCGCCCATGCCCGAGCCTCCACCTCCTGCTTGCTTGCCACCCTCTCCCTGACGCGCCTACGAGCGCCACGCGACCCCCCTGCACCTCTCCCTCTCGCTCCCTCGAGCGCCCTCCCTCCTCTGTCTCTCTCGTGCGCGTCCACCCGAACGCGCCCGTCGCTGCCGCTCGCCGCTACCGCGGCCACAGCCATCTCCTCACCCCTCTGTCGTGTCCACCAGCACCGTCGTTGAGCTCCACCTCCCCAAGCCGAAGGAATCGAGCACGGACGCCCTGCATCGCCTCCACGCCATCGTCTTCAACCTCGGGTTGACCGAGATCGCCGTCGCCCGTACGTCGCCATCAGGCCGCCCCCGAGCTCACCGTCTCCTTCATATGAACCCCCGTGAGCCCCTGCCTCTTTCCCCTCTCTCCCGTGCTCTTTTCCTCGACATAGCCGCCGCTTCGCCGACGACCGAATCACGCTGCCGCCTGAGCCCCTCGCCGCCGTGGCCACAGTCACCGTAGCCCCCAACCGAGCACATCCACGTGCTCACCGCACCACACAGAGGTCGTAGGTGCTATGCTCGCATCGCCACGCCCACTTCAGCTTCGAACCCGAGCTCGCCCGAGCTCCGCCGTCGCTAAAGCTCGTCGCCGGCCACTTTCCGGCCACCCCAGCACCACCCGCCGCCACCACTAGAAGCGCCGCAACGCCAGGAACCCGTAGAGCCCTTCCGCGCATTGTGTGGCCGCCCATAGCTCAAACCCGAGTTGCGCCGCCGTCATTTTGGTCGCCGCCGGCCGAACTCCGGCGATGTCGACGTGGCCTCATTAGCACTAATGACCCCATTGATCACCCCCACACTACTCACTTACATGTGGGCCCAGTGCCTAAACTAATTAGTTTAACTCTCTGTTAGATTAGCACTAATTTCAGTGGGCCCCGCTTGTCAACTTTGACTTGGCCACGTCAGCTTTGACCGGGTCCCACATGTCAGCCTCTATAGCTGACTATGTGTCACTGACTAGTGGGCCCTACTGGTCAGGTTTGACCTGGAGGCGCCCAGTTGACCAGCTGACGTCACGGTGACACAATGCTGATGCAGTTAACATTTTCTGGATTTAAAATAATTCAGGAAATTCCAGAAAATGCCGAAAACTTCTAAAAAACATAGAAAATTATCTATAACTCCAAATGAAATAATTTATATATGAAAAATTATGAGAAAAATTCAAGGAATCCATCTGTACCATTTTCATGCATGTTTGAGCAAGTTAACCTCACTGTTTAGGATGAAACATGATTAGGGAAAATTTCATAATAGGTTTGGAGTTGGAATTTGATGTAGTTTTGAATTCCACTTCAATTAAAATGACTTTCTGTTGCATTAGCCCAAATCACAGCATATTGCCATGTCATGATCATGCATCATATTGTTGCATTGCATTGATTGTATTCTTTTTGTGTTTACCGGTGATTGTCCCCCCCCCCCCCCGATAGACGTGGTTCCGACGATTGATCGATGACACCGATGAAGAACTATACTATCTTCAGAAGTGCCAGGCAAGCAAAACCCCCTTGTTCATTCCGATACAATCCCACTCTCTCGCTTCTGCTCTCTTTTACTGCATTAGGACAACAACGATTCAACTGTTACATGTTGCGGTAGTTGAACCCCTTTCCTCTGCATGACCTGCCATTGCCACAGTAAATAGATGAAACCCACTAGCATGAGTAGGAATTGTTTGAGCCCTGATGTGCCTACTCATTCATGCTTGTTGTCATGCCTGCTATTGCTTAGAGTTGAGGTAGGTCTGATTCATCGAGAATGAATTGGAACGTGGTGAATATGTCCTACCGTTGAGAGCTAAGTGTGTGAACACGATTTGGTAAGGGTAGCGGTGAGAGGCCATGTAGGAGTACATGGTGGGTTGTCTCATTGCAGCCATCCTCAGGAACTGAGTTCTGTGTTTGTGATCCATGAACAGTTACTACCACACATTGGGTTCCGGTAACTCGACCCCTCTCGGCTTATTAATCAACTCGATCTCTATCTAGGAGTTGCAACTAGTTTCTGGTGTTTGTAGGTAGTGTTAATAGTCTACCAAGTGGCACCCGGTACAGGTGGGCTTGGGACAGACTAGGCACAGTGGCACGGTGTACCAAGTGGCACCCGGATGGTGGGCTTGGGAACCCTGCACACATCGTTTGGGGCCGTGAGCGACACCCCGGCCGGATCTCCTTGCGGATGGAACCCGAATAGGTGATAAACCTGGACTAGAGACTTGTTGGTTAGTCAGGTCGTGGCCGACTCCCTCGCCCGGCTTCCGCTTCAAGGTTGCCAAGGTACATGACGTGTACAGGGCGATAAGTGGCAAGAGCGTGTGTGAAGAAGTACACCCCTGCAGGGTTATCATTATCTATTCGAATAGCCGGATTCCTCGGATATGGAAACTTGGACCCCTTGCATAGTTCATAGATAAGTGAAAGTGGATACTCTAAAACTCGCAAGATAAGCGTGAGTGCTATGGATGGCGCTCTCGCAGGGAGACGGGAGCGGATCCATAGTTGTCGGAGTAAGTGACCACGGGTAGCCTAGCCGGCTCCCCCTGGCCTTTCTGCAAAAATTACGAGCCGATCCAGCTCTCAAGAACCCAAGACATGGGGCCGCCTTCCCCTGGCCGGCTGTCTCCCAGGCCGGCAATTGGAAGGCGGCCCGACTTCATCCCTCATGAAGAAAGCCGCAGGATGGCCGGCTCCGAGGAGCCGGCTGCGAGAAGGCCGACTCCAAGGAGCTGGCTCCCATAAAGTGGTCAAGACCGTACCCTCGAAGTCTGCATCCACATAACGGCGATGTGACGGGGCGTGGCTACAGTGAAGCCTGCCACCCCCGAATCCCGGAGCGCGCCTGGCATAGTGCGCCATACAGGTGGCCATGACCCGTCCGGCACAGCACTGTTGCCACGTTGACCCTGATGTCATCCACGACGGGCTACCAGTACGGCCCACGGGCGGTGGGCCCCTTCGGGCAGAGAGACACCCGAAGGCGGCCTGGCCTCCCCCAGTCGGCCCAAGATGGAGCCGGCTCTCTCCGGCCGGCTTGCCACCCCCTCGAAGGAGACGCCCCATTAAGGAGACAAGACGCGGTGGGGCTACAGTGGTCACCCGCCGGACGGCAGCACTGTAGCCATGCTTACCTCGGCGAAGCCCTCGTCACCAAGATTGAGCAACAGTAACCAGCCACCGACAAGGCCCTGGACAGTGGGGCCTGCCTGTCGACCAAGGAGCCGGTAGCCGGCGGGACCCACCAGCCGGCGGGCCCCAGCAGCCGGCGCAGAAGCCGGAGAGCGAAGACACAGACGGCTGGGCCCCACGCCCAGCCGGATTACCATTGTACCCCCGGGGGTAGGCCTATATAAACCCCCCCGGGACACCCATGCAAAGGGTTGGTCCCTGCTAGTTTTAGACACCACGTAGGGAGGAGAAGAGAGCAAGCAGAGCCCTTCTCCCTCCTCTCGCCAAACAGCTCAAGGAGCATCGTGTAGCTACTTGTTCATCTAGTGATCATGCGGAGACCCCGCAAAGCAGCAGTAGGGGTGTTATCTCCACGGAGAGCCCCGAAGCTGGGTAAGATTCGCCGGCGTGCATGTCTTCGCCTCATCCCGTTTCCAGGCACCGGCGATGTTTTACTGGCTCCCACAATGATAAGCCACCCGTTGGCATATGTCGCACCTACCACCCGACATTTGGCGCCCACCGTGGGGCCAGGTGCACCGTCGTCCGGAGACCTATTCTGGACGGGAACCCTCTTCCTCCCCCGCGAGCGTAGCCATCCCGGCACACCCGATGGCACTTGCCACGACGCGCTGCAAGGCGTCACCAACGCCTGCGCAGCGAGCAGCCTCGCTGATCTCCTCGACAAGACCCTCATCTCCGACAAGCTCGCCTCCGACGCGGGCACCGATCACCTCGTCAACCTCCTCGGCCGGCTCCGTGTCTCCAGCGAGCCTGTTGTGGACTTGGAGTTGGTTGGCTCCACCGATCCGATGCCTGTCGACTCCGACACGGCCTCATTCGACACCTTCCACACCAACGTCACGATATACAACGACCCGCTTCCCCGAGCCGATGGCTGCGACGCTGTCACCACCGAGGTGATGGTCATCGGCCACGATGGCGCTGCTAACGAGAGCGCCCACGACGCCCCGCACGCGGTGGTCCACGACTTGTCCATCCCCCTCCCGGCCGACGCCGATGCTGAAGCACTAGAGGCTCACCGCCTCGCCCTCCTTGCGGAGGGCCGGAAGTTGGTTTCCATGAGACGCCTCGCTGAGGCACACCGACGCGAGGCCGACCGCGCCGCCTTTGGCACACCACCCCCAGGCGGGCCTAGCCGGGTCGGCGTTGTCAGACAGCGCGGCGATGTCGTTGCCGACACATTAGGAGTCGACCGCCCAGTCTACGCCACTCCACTCGAGAATCTGCACGCCGCCCAGGTGGCCGTAGACGAGCTAGACGGACTAGGGGCCGAAGAGCTCCCCCACATGACCCGACGCATCCAGCAGCTGATCGATGTAGCCGCGCAGCGGCACAAAGCCGACGCCCGCGTGGAAAGCCCTCCCCCGCGCCGAGATCACAGCGCAATGTCCCGGACGCCGACTGTGGGTAGAGACCGCGCGCGGCGCGAGAAAGAGCCGGCTGCCAGCCGAAGCCAAACCCGGATCTCCATCGAGCGAGACGCAGAAGGCCACCCTCGGGCCATAGAGTGGTGGGGCAACCCGCCTCCGCCCCGGCCCCGTGGAGAGAGATATCCCTCCCCTCTGCCTGTGGCGCATCCGACTCTCAGCGGCCGACTAGGTCGCCGCGAAGGAGTCGGCGAAAATGACGCCCACCATCGGATCGACCGCCTGGCGCGATCCCTGGCGCTGGAAGAAGAAGACGATGTCGGTCCGCCTTGCTTCGGCCCCCGCATCCGCGACGAGCCCTTCCCCAAAGGGTTCTCGCTCCCAAGAGACACGCCCAAGTACAACGCCTCCTCAAGCCGTCTATCAAGCCATCTCCAGAGTTCGATTCCATCTTCGTGTCGCCTGACCCCGACGCGGCCGGGTCCGGCTCGAAGAACCAAGCAGGTGGCCCGGGGACTTCGATAGTCGGCCAGGGGGTATCAGCAGGCGGCTCGGGGACTTTCGTAGTTACGCCCGACCCGGGGACTGCCTCACCCGGCTCGGGGACTGCGGTAGTCGGCCCGGAGACTACACCAACACAACAGGCGGCGGCCGACTCCAGCATTTCACCGCCCAGCCCGCCCGCCCTGGTCGCAGTAGCCGTTTTGGCAATAGAAGAAGTCGCAGCTCCGTCATGGGCTCAATCCATCCTCAACTTCCTAATAAACCAAGATCTGCCGGCTGACGAAGTAGAGGCAAGACAAGTCCAACGCCGAGCCGGAGCATACACAATCGTCAACAGAGAGCTCGTCAAGCGCAGTGTCACTGGAGTCCTCCAGCGATGCATCGAGCAAGAGAAGGGCATTGCAATCCTCAGAGACATCCACCAAGGAGAATGCGGCCACCACGCAGCCTCGAGATCACTCGTCGCCAAAGCCTTCCGCCATGGTTTCTTTTGGCCGACTGCTTTGGATGACGCCAAGGAGTTAGTTAAACATTGCAAAGGGTGCCAACTCTTCAGCTCCAAGCAACACATGCCGGCTTCAGCACTCAAGACCATTCCCCTCACTTGGCCCTCCGCCGTTTGGGGACTGGACATGGTGGGCCCATTCAAGACGGCGCGCGGCGGCATGACACATCTGCTTGTCGCCGTGGACAAATTCACCAAATGGATTGAAGCAAAGCCGATCAAGAAGCTGAATGGGCTGACTGCCGTCACATTTATCGCAGATATAACAACTCGGTACGGCGTGCCACACAACATCATCACCGACAATGGCACAAATTTTGCCAAGGGAGCCTTGGCACGTTTCTGCGCGACGCAAGGCATCCGGTTGGATCTAGCATCCGTCGCCCACCCGCAGTCAAACGGCCAGGTCGAGTGAGCCAACGGCCTCATCCTTTCCGGCATCCAGCCCCGACTGATCGTACCACTGGAGCGTTCAGCCGGCTGTTGGCTCGATGAGCTGCCGGCTGTCCTCTGGAGTCTGCGCACTACACCAAACAAGTCAACCGGCTTCACCCCTTTCTTCCTCGTGTATGGTGCCGAGGCAGTCATCCCAACTGACATCGAGTTCGACTCGCCTCGAGTAACCATGTACACGGAAGCGGAGGCCAAGGAAGCACGAGAAGACGGCGTCGACCTGCTGGAAGAAAGCCGGCTGCTAGCCCTCAGCCGGTCCGCCATCTATCAGCAGGGCCCGTGCCGCTACCACAGCCAGAAGGTCAAGCCAAGATCCTTCCAAGAGGGCGATCTTGTGCTCCGGCTGATCCAGCGAACAGCCGGCCAGCACAAGCTCTCGGCCCCTTGGGAGGGCCCCTTCGTCATCAGCAGAGCCTTAGGCAACGACTCCTACTACCTGATCGACGCGCAGAAGCCGAAGGCACGAAAGAGAGACGACTCCGGCAAGGAGTCGGAATGACCATGGAACGCCAACCTCCTCCGAAGGTTTTACAGCTGAAATGCAGTATGTATCACGCTAACTTTTGTACTAAGTACAAGACAATAGGGCCCCCGAGGAGATCTCGGGGACTGCCATCTTTTGTCTATAAATGAAAAGTATCATGCTTATGGCCTTGTCATTGCATTCACTTTTTTCCGTCCGGCACCGGGTTCGACTAATCGGCCCGGGGACTGGCCGCCTGGAGTTATATTAGAAGTCCTACCCGCAGTCAGACAAGTAGTGTGCCGGCTCCCAAGCCTTCTCTTGCCAAAAGTCGCAGTTCAAAGAACCGGCTGCCCGGCTGGCAAGAGTTAAGGGCAGGAACGGGTGCCCACACGAAAAACGGCTAGGGACTAATGGACTAATATAACAAAAGCCGGTTTTTCTCCCACCGCCGACCGGCTACCAGAGTAGCCGGCCGGCCGGCTTCCATTCACCTCGCTCGAATCTAAGAAAGCTCGAGTACTCGCCTTCCCAGAAGGGGAAGGCGGCAAAGGAAACAGCCTAAGGATAAAAAGCATACGTGAATGGAAACCAAGCATGCACACGATAATATTTACATAAAAGACCTTCAAAAGGCCAGCATTCAACATAGTTTGGATACACCCCCAGTGGGTGGAACTGTGGAAGCTTAATAAAATTGTTCAGAAGGCAACAAGCAGGAAAAAACAAGGACGACAGATTAAGCCGGCGGAGCGACTAACGAGCTGGGCAGGTCGGTGGAGACGGCAGTGCCGGCTGGAGGAGTGGCCGGCTGGCGAACCTCGGCATGATCACTGCCTCCCGCAGAAGGCGCGCTTGCGCGCGCCTCGTTGCTGGAGGCACGGTCAGGCTGAGGCTGGCTGGCTGTTCCACCGGCCGGCTCGACGTCTTTGATTTCCTCTCCTTCATCGTCTTCGCCTTCATCGCTGGAGGCGATCTCTTCTGCCGAGTCTTCACCCGCCGCCGGGTCCAGCCCGAACCACTCCTCCGGCTGGGCAACGCCATCATCATTAATCTGGGAGCGAAGACGCTGATGTCAGTACACTCGGCGATTGTTGATGCGCGCTGGGCGATAGCCGGCCGCACCTCCGCTAGCTCTTCGTTGGCCTCTAGCCGCCAGGTGCGCAGCTGGTTCAGGTTCAGCCCCGGATACCAAGCTCGGACGAACTCCAGCGCCCGCCCAGCTCCAAGTCGGGCCGCCGACGCCTTCCAGGCCTCGAAGCGGCCAACCGCAACCTCCAGCCAGTCGGCAGTCCGACTCGGGATGCGGGGAATCGTCTCGCTTGGCCAGAGGGCGGCCAACACCTGCGTTCCGGCGCGCTGGAGGCGGCGGAGCATACGATGAGCCGGCTGCAGCTGCGCTTGGACCGCCAAGAGTTGCTCTTCGAGCGACCGACTCGCATCTGGCGCGACTTCAGCCCCCGCCTGCCGCGCGTTTCGCGATGGGCCTCGATGGTTTGGGCGGCGAAGACGGAGTAGCCAGGAAAGTAGTCTGCACAGAGAATAAAGAGCAGCTCAAGTCAGAACACAAGACAGGCGGCAAGGGGCAGGCAAGGAGCGAGGAAAGCGGCTTACCGTCGATCAAATCCTCAATATGGCCGAAGCCTTCATTCAGCGCTTGCCTGGTCTCAGCCCAGCCCGCCGCTTCAGTCTCGAACTCGGCCTTCAGGGCGGCTTCGTTATCCTGCGCCTTCTTCAGAGCCGCCTTGTGGCTCTCCTCCTGGTCAGCCAGCTTCTTGGCCAGGCGGTCACGCTCCAGGACCAAGGCGTCGTACTCGGTTTCCTTGGCGCGAAGGGCGGCCTGCGCCTCGCTGAGCTGCCCCCTCAAGTCGGCATTGGCTTCTGCGAGCACGAAAGACAAAAGAAAAACCAGTAAGGTGAAGTCGTCAGGAAAGATCCGACCCGACTGCTCAGCAGTCGGCCCGAATCTCGGGGACTACACCCAGTGGGTGCGCTGACGCGCCCCCACAGGAGATGAACGAAACCAAGTATGTACTCCGGCTGCTGATCAGGTCTTCGGTTCTCCGAACCAGCTCCTGAGCCTGGGAGTTGAAGGCGGCAGCGCGGAGGTTATGATACTCCTGGAAGATTAGACAGGAGGCGAGAATAAGGTAGTCGTCAAGGAAGATCTGATCCGACTGCTCAGCAGTCGGCCCGAATCTCGGGGACTACACCCAGTGGGTGCGCTGACGCGCCCCCACGGAAGAAATCAAGAGAACAAAACAACCAAAAATAGAAGACCCACCCGGATGACGGCCCGTGTCGCAAGGAACTCCTGGGTGTATTGCTGCAGCGAGGCGGCTTGGGCCTGAAGCCAGTTCCGAATCTCTTGGGCCGCCACATTCAGCTCACCCGTCCCGCCGCTGGGAGTCCACTCGGACATGTCGGTGCTGGCCGCCTCCAAGGCCTCCGCCGTCTGGCTGGCACCCATAGCTCGGTGCGACTCCAGCGCAGCGGTGCCTCCCCCTGTGCGCCGGCGCATTGCCAGCTGCACCTCGAGGCCGGCTCCTGTTTCCGGCTCACCCCCGGCCAGCTGCTCTGGCGCCGCAGCCGACTGGCCGCCTTGGCCCGCTCTGGTTGGCGCTGCCGGCGGCGCCCCCTCCACGAAGATCACGGAGTCCTCCCTCCGCTCCATCACTGGCGGTTCTTGGTCGACCTCCTCCAGCAGAGGCACAGGAATGTTGGGGGCCATAGCGCGGAGGGGAATGGCTAGCAGCGGAGGCTGGTTGTGTGAAGCCTCCGCCTCCGTCTCCGCAGCTGCCGCCTCCGCCCGGGCCTTGGCTGCTGCATCGGCCTGCTCCTTCGTCGCCTGGGTGACCCTTCGCTCCGCCGCCTCCCGCTCCTCCTGCACCTCTCGTGCATTCCGCTCCGTGGCCTTCCTGAGGTCGGCGCGGGGATCCACGCGGCGGGAGTCTGAAGACCCTCCAGTCGGCCCGACTACGGAGCCGCCCGGACCCAGCTCAAGGGAAAGCAACGCCCTGTCCGGCGAGCAAAGAAAGGTTTAGAAGAGTTATCAATCGAAAAGAACAACAAAAAATATGTATCCAAGCCTTCGACGACTTACGCTGAGATCGCCTGCGGCTGCTTCACCACCTTTCGGAAGCGGGCCGCCTTCGCGGCCGCCTCATCTCGCTTGGTCGCCGCTGTGGAAGCCTTGGACTTCTTCGGCCGGCTGCCTAAGAGGATCGACACGGCCCGGCGCGGCGGACGAGCTCGTGCCTTGATGATCAGGCGCCGGCTGGCGGCGCGGGGTGACTTCGACCTCGGCATCATCCGACCAGTCCTCGAAGCCGGCCGTGAGCCCCGCGCCTCCGGCCTCGTCGCCTTCCCCCACGATGGCGTCTTCCATGGCGGCCGCTCCCAGGTCCGGATCGTCGGCGTCGTCCACCATGCGGTCGGGGAGGAGCTGGCGCTTTACCCCCGCGGCCCCGGCTGTCGGCGGGAGAAGAGGGTTCTGCAAAAGGCAAACCAATTGATCAAAGAGTCGGCTATCATGAGGCCGGCTACCAAAGGAAGAAAAGAAGAAAGAACTTACGACGGGCGGAGGGTTGGCGCGAGAGTACGACCCCTTGCCGTACCGCCAATCCTCGGCGAGCTTACAGTTGGAGATATAGTTCACCATGTAGGAGACCTACACATGAGGCATCTCCCTGGTGCACAGCCGGCTTGGGTCGAAGCGGCCGCTCATCTGACAAACCATGTGAGGCCGGCTTTGGAGGGGAAGAACCCGGCGCTCCATGAAGGCGGCCACCAAGTCGGCTCCGGTCAGGCCCTCCGACTGGATCATCACCCGAAGCCGAGAGACGGTTGCGTTCCCAGCCTGAGACAACGACCTGGCCCGGTAGCTCCACGAGGGTCGCCTCCCAGCCGGCGGGCCGGCTTCATAAGCCGGCAGGTTGATGTAGTCGCCTTGCTGCGCGACATTCTTCACGTAAAAGTGTGACTTCTGCCAGAGCTTCACCGACTGGATCAGCGGGATGGGCGGGAACGGGTTGTTCTCGCTCGCCCGCCTCATGGCAATAAAGGCTCTGCAAGGGGCGGGCACGCCCGCAACGACGGTGCCGAGCTTGCTTTGGAAGAATTCCGCCCAGAGCTCGAGCATGGGGAGGACCCCAAGGAAGCCTTCGCACAGCGTGACGAAGGCCGACAGCAGCATCACCGCGTTGGGCATGAGGTGATGCGGCTGGAGGTTGTAGAATTCGAGGAAGGCTCGGAGGAACCCGCTCGCCGGAAGGCCGAAGCCGCGCAGGCAGTGCGAGCGGAAGATCACCCGCTCGCCCTCCTCCAGTGCCGGCGAAATCTCCTTCTCCGGCGCTAGACGAACCCGAACGAAGTCCTCGCCGGGCAGGCGTCGCGTCTAGTGGAGGAACTCGACGTGGTCCTCATGGACGTTGGAGCCATCCCACGAGCTTGACAGCGCCATGGGGCAGCGCGGCGAGAAGCAAGACGATGCGGCGGCGGAACGGCGCGGCAAAGAGTTACTGCGGCGGCGGGAAGGAGAAGAAGGAGGGCGAGAAGGGGCGGAGTGAGGGAGAGCGCGCGAGCCTCTGCCGCCCCCCTCCTCCTACTACTTATAGACCGCGCGGCGAAGCCGAGGAGGCGCGGCGTGGGGGAACGTGGGGATCAACTGCGCCCACTCCCCCACGTCCCGCGATTATTGTGCCTTGATGGCAGAATAAAACCGCCGCAGGAAGGCGAGCGGTCCATGTGGGCCGCGGAAGATCCATGCTCGGACCGAGGCCCGCGAGTGGCGGGCCCGGGCCTGCGGCGGCGTCCCGTCGCACGCGTGCGTTGGCAGGATTTCCTCGCCACGTGGCCCGCGTTCTCGCCTACGAGAAACGGAGCTCTCCGAAGTCGGCGCGCACAAGCAAAGCCGGCCCCTCAGGATAGGAAGCTGACCAAGCTTCTCGTCCCTTTATCAGCCTCGAAGCTCGCTCAGCTTCGGGGACTACTGTCGGAGTAAGTGACCACGGGTAGCCTAGCCGGCTCCCCCTGGCCTTTCTGCAAAAATTATGAGTCGATCCGGCTCTCAAGAACCCAAGACATGGGGCCGCCTTCCCCTGGCCGGCTGTCTCCCAGGCCGGCTATTGGAAGGCGTCCCGACTTCAGCCCTCATGAAGAAAGCCGCGGGATGGCCGGCTCCGAGGAGCCGGCTGCGAGAAGGCCGGCTCCAAGGAGCCGGCTCCCATAAAGCAGTCAAGACCGTACCCTCGAAGTCTGCATCCACATAACGGCGATGTGACGGGGCGTGGCTACAGTGAAGCCTGCCACCCCCGAATCCCGGAGCGCGCCTGGCACAGTGCGTCGTACAGGTGGCCATGACCCGTCCGGCGCAGCACTGTTGCCACGTTGACCCTGATGTCATCCACGACGGGCTACCAGTACGGCCCACGGGCGGTGGGCCCCTTCAGGCAGAGAGACACCCGAAGGCGGCCTGGCCTCCCCTAGTCGGCCCAAGATGGAGCTGGCTCTCTCCGGCCGGCTTGCCACCCCCTCGAAGGAGACGCCCCATTAAGGAGACAAGACGCGGTGAGGCTACAGTGGTCACCCGCCGGACGGCAGCACTGTAGCCACGCTTACCTCGGCGAAGCCCTCGTCACCAAGATTGAGCAACAGTAACCAGCCACCGACAAGGCCCTGGACAGTGGGGCCTGCCTGTCGACCAAGGAGCCGGTAGCCAGTGGGACCCAGCAGCCGGCGGGCCGCAGCAGCCGGCGCAGAAGCCGGAGAGCGAAGACACAGACGGCTGGGCCCCACGCCCAACCGGATTACCATTGTACCCCCGGGGGGTAGGCCTATATAAACCCCCCGGGACACCCATGCAAAGGGTTGGTCCCTGCTAGTTTTAGACACCACGTAGGGAGGAGAAGAGAGCAAGCAGAGCCCTTCTCCCTCCTCTCGCCAAACAGCTCAAGGAGCATCATGTAGCTACTTGTTCATCTAGTGATCATGCGGAGACCCCGCAGAGCAGCAGTAGGGGTGTTATATCCACGGAGAGCCCCGAAGCTGGGTAAGATTCACCGGCGTGCATGTCTTCGCCTCATCCCGTTTCCAGGCACCGGCGATGTTTTACTGGCTCCCACAATGATAAGCCACCCGTTGGCATATGTCGCACCTACCACCCGACAATAGTGGTGTATTGGTATGGTGAATTTGTGGACTCGTGTGCGCCACCTCAAAAGAGTTACTTGCAGTCGTAGTTCAGGATAGCCACCGAGTCAAAGCTGGCTTGCTGCAGTTAAACTCCACCACCCCTTTGTTGATACCGATGCATATGTAGATAGTTTTGATGTAAGTCTTGCTGGGTACATTTGTACTCACGTTTGCTTAATTTATGTTTTTGCAGAGAGACTGCAGTCTCGCCAGTAGTTCCACGTGGACTTCGATGTTTAGCTTGTTACCTCAGCTACGATCTTGTACCCTTGGGAGGGTCTTGTAGATAGTCAGGCTTCTGAGCCTTCTTCATTTGTAGTTGTCTGTACTCAGACAAGTTAAGCTTCCGCATGTGCTTGTTGCTTGTATGCTCTGTATGTTGGGTCATGAGACCCATGTTTGTAATATCTCGCTCCTCGGATCCTAATGAATAAATACTTGAGTCATAGAGTTATGTTGTGATGCCATGTTGTATTTACACATATCGAGCATATTGTGTGTATGATTGAAATGCTTGGTATGTGTGGGATCCGACAACCTAGTTGTTTATCCTTGGTAGCCTCTCTTATGAGGAAATGTAGTCTTGTTCCTCCATGATCCATAGTAGTCCGCTACAGCCCGGTTCACGGGAGTCCTGCTAGCCCAGCACTACTGCTCCGGAGCACTTGACTGGCCGGCGTGTGATTCACTTCGTTCCTGTGTCTGTCCCTTCGGGGAAATGTCACGCGGTGACATCCGGAGTCCTGCCTAGCCTGCTACAGCCCGGGTTTCCGGAGTCCTGTTAGCCCAGTGCTACAGCCCGGATTCACACGCTGCTGGCCGACATGCTCGATGTTGATTCATGTATGCCTGTCCCCATAAGTTAGTGCCACTTTGGGTTCACGACTAGTCATGTCGGCCCGGGTTCTCTGTCATATGGATGCTAGCGACACTATCATATACATGAGCCAAAAGGCGCAAACGGTCCCGGGCCATGGTAAGACGACACCCGTGGGGATACCGTGCGTGAGGCCGCAAAGTGATATGAGGTGTTACAGGCTAGATCGGTGTGACTTGGAATTGGAGTCCTGACAAAAGAGAACGATTGCCTCTTACTTAAAGCACTCATCGCCCAGAACCAAATTAACAACAGCTTGTTCGAATCGGGGAGTAATATTATTTCTGATGCCATGGATGATGAAGAAGTAGAATTGTTGCTTGCTAAAAGAAAAGCAGACGTACTTGAAGCACGCAATTACGTCCATGGCCAGCCATTTCTTGTTGGCGAATACTTTGATGAGTGCAGCTCCAGTTGCCGCGGGTTACATGAATATTGCATGGATCAAATGTCAGAAGGTCATCACTATTTGCTAGTTCACTACAACATAGATCATTTCCGACAAGATGCTGGTTCCATCATTGTGAGTTTGAAGGACTTACATCTCTTCTTCAACTTCAACGTGCTCGATGTCACTCTTGTTAGATGTGTGATTTTGTAAGTACTTAACAAACTTTGATCAACTTCTCCATACAAGGCTGTAAATGATAAACAGCTAACTGCATTTTATTCCTCTCGGGGGATTGAATGCGCAAGGAAGACAAAGTGAGAGTGTGTATTTCATAGATCCTGCATTAGCAAATGGCACAGCATTACATGAAAAGGACCGACGGGACTGGGCCATTAACACGGTCGTCCATATCTTCGAAAACACGTCCCATGCAGAATCATTTGTCTGGCCATATCATGAAGGGTAAGTCAAGCAAACAACCACTCATACACTAATTGTCTTTCAGATTTTGACATCATTCGTAAGTTCATCGATTTCTTAATATGTAGCAATCACTGGATATTGGTATTCATTGTCCCAAACAAGAACATAGTTTACTACATCGATTCTCTCAGAGAGTCAACAAACGCTCAGGATCTGACACATCTTCAGCAATTCAGGATAGGTATTGAATTCTATGATGTTGAAACTAATTTGCATTCATGTCTGGTTCAATAATTGATGTTGTCAAAATTCATCATCATTTGTAGTGTGCTTGCATTGTGGAAAACTAAACTAGGGAACCTGTTCAAGACGGAACTACCACTGCAGCACGAGATTGTTTCTCCGGTAACACACTAAAATCTGTTATTTTCAGAAAATTTATCCAACACTCTGCAAATACCTTTCCTTACACTAGTCAAATGTTCAAGCTTCTAAATAAACATCTTTCTATTTTGTCCAAAGAAAAAATAATACATCTAACACCGGTTAGGTTGTTCCTAACAGGACAAATACATGACTAATTCTGTACAAAAAATTTCAGTGTCCTCAGCAAGAAGCAGCGACCTACCTTTGTGGATACTATGTTTGCAGACACATGATCTCCATCTGCAAATCTTCTGATAATTGTGATGATCCTCACGAATTAGTACCAGTAAGTCTATCTTAATTAATATCTTCTACTCCACTCATATGGCACATTCTGATCTTAAAAATACTGCAGCTCATCTTAAAACCGAGGACCCCTGAACCACTCCCGGCTGGTGAATTGCTGATGGTTCAGAGATTTATCAGCGACTTCTTCCTGGATCACTACATCAATCCCACTGGTGGTAATCAAGATTTCAGCATGCCTTCTCCTGAAACATTGAGTAAGAGTTAGCCGCTAAACATATAACGCATGGATCCATTGTTTTCCATCTGATGAGGTCTTCATATTTCGTACACTATGATTAATTATGTAATGCACATATGTGTGGACAAATCATTGGAATTTAGCTACCATATGTTCAATTGCAATTGTTGCGAAATCTGATGAATGTTCTTCCTATGGACACTATTTGTTCAATTGAATATTGTGGCGAATTTGTTTTTTGTGTGTCGATTCAAAATGGGATATTTATGTTTATTTGTTCAATTGAATATTGTGGCGACTTTGCTTTTTGCGTGCCGATTCAAAATGGGATTTTTTTTGTTTTAACCTGACAATTTCTCCGCACACGGTTCAACTAAATGAGTGTGTGCGATCCACATCGGAAAGCATACGTGAATCATATTGGAACTGTCGGTGATACACAATAGATCGCAAATGATTCGCAGCGCTACTACGTGTGCGTAGGTTCTTCGGAATCGTTTGTGATATCGCGTTATCGCACACGAGAACTAGGAGTAAACCGTGCCTAATGCAAAATACAATCACAGTCGTATTTTTTCAGGAAACGTGTGGGATCCCAAACGAAAAGCACACGTCACTCTTGCGGTAACCGTCGGTGATACCTAACAAATCACAAACGGTCTGCAGCACTTGTATGTGTGCGAAGGGGCTCCTGAACCGTCTGTGATAGAACATTATCACGGACGGTAATTGTTGGAAAATGTTTGCGATGGAGTCTAGCATGGCAGACGGGTTACGCAGAAAACCCGTGTGCGATAGGGCACAAATCACACATAGTTCATATGTTGGCCCGTGTGCCTTACATACAGTTTCCCAAATGGTTCATTATTACAGACCGTATGGTTTCACTGCATCATTAGAAATGCTTAATCACCGATACCACACGTGCGAAAGAATTTAGTGTGTGCTGCATCGCACACGGTTACATTTTGGAAGGCCTCTGGATCACTGTTCCATGTCCCCGACGGTTTCTGGGTCGTGTGGGAAGGACCCCCTATCGCACACACTCACTTGGCGACGGTTCCGAAGGCCGTCGCAAGGGGTAAAAACCGTTTGTTTAGGACTGACGCGCACCAGTGCCACCACCACCAAAGAAGGAAACTTGAGTACGTGGGTATGGGCACTCCCCTTGGTTTGTGCCAAGCTTGGGGCAGGTGCCCCGGTATTGTATCACTATCACCTTTTTTACCATCATTATCTATCTTAGTTCGATCCCTTAGTTATTTTGTGATTTAGATGAATAAAAAGTTTTTAGTATGATTTAGTTTTTGAGTGTTTGCTTCGTGATCTATCCATGTAATCGAGTGCGAGAATTATATAATAAAGATTAGTTTGAGTTGAGTGTTTCGCTTTCTTGCTTCAACATTAGAGATGAAAAAGAATAAAGAAAATAAAAAGATCATATGCTAATCTCATGAGGAGTGATGACTTCACATATAAGAAGTATAATGCATGAAATTTGTTGAAGGTTGACAAACATAGTATTGGTCATTGTTGCAATTCATGAGGAGTAATAAAGAAAGAGAGGTGTCACATATAGATATACTATCTTGGACATGTTTTGTGATTCTGAGCACTCATTAAAATGTTCTATGCCAATTAGTTGACATTGGACAAGGAAGACAATGTAATGAGTTATGTTTGCTTATATCCGCATAGAAGTTATATTGTCATGGATCCTCTAACATGTGGTGCTTTCTCCCTATCCTTTGCTAGCCAAATCTCCGCACTAAGTAGAGATACTACTTGTGCATCCAAAACCCTTAAACTCAGTTTCATGCCATGAGAGTCCACTATACCTACCTATGAATTGAGTAAGATCCTTCAACTAAGTTGTCATCGGTGCAAAAGCAATAACAATTGCTCTCTAAATATGTATGATCTTTTATTGTAAGGGAAAATAAGCTTTGTACAAACTTGTGATGGTGAAGAAATAAAAGTGACAGACTACATAATAAAGGTCGCTATCACAAGGGGCAATAAAAGGTGATGTTCCTTTGCATTAAGATTTTGCACATCCAAAAAAATAAAAAGTGCATGACAACCTCTGCTTCCCTCTACGAAGGGCCTATCTTTTACTTTATGTATTTACTTTTATGCAAGAGTCAAAAGTGATCTCCTCTATTCCATTTTTATTTTCTCTATTTGGCAAGCATCATGTGTTGGAGAAATATCTAGGCACATATATCCATTCAGATGTAGGTGATCATGAGTTATTATAGTTGGCATTACCCCTAAGGTAAATAAGTTGGGAGGCGAAACTATAAGCCCCTATCTTTCTATGTGTCTGACTGAAACTTTTTCCCCATAAGTATATTGTGAGTGTCGGCAATCATAGAAGACTAAATGTAGTTGAGTATGTGAACTTGCTAAGCAAAGCTCTTACATAGACTCTTTTTGAAAATATGACTACAATTGTATCAATGACTGAAATCATAGTTTGTTAATTTTCAATGAAGTTTGTGGTCCATACTTTATCTTGTGAACAAATTGTCACTTTATCATGAGAAGTTTTATGATAATATGTTGATGTTATAATAATGATCATGATGCCTTCATGTCAGAATTTTGTTTTATCGACACCTTTCTCTCTCTCTCTAAATATGTGGTCATATTTATCGATTTCGGCTTTTGCTAAGGACAAGCGAGGTCTAAGCTTGGAAGAGTTGATACATCCATTTGCATCATTTTTTGTACTATTATTTATTATATTTTGGAGTGTTATTTCACTCTGTGATGCAATTCTTATGCCTTCTCTCTTATTTTGCAAGTTTCACATGAAGAGAGAGATTGTCGGCACCTGGAATTCTAGACTAGAAAGGGTTGTATCAGAGATGGCTATTCTGATCAACTCCAAATGAGTTGAAAGTTTATGGAAAATTGTTTCGGAATATATTAAAAATACTGGCGAAAGAATTACCTGAGGGGGACCCACCAGGGAGTCACAAGCCCTAGGGGGCGCCCTCCCCCTGGGCATGCCTGGCAGACTTGTGGGGCCCTTGGTAGGCCCCCGGTGCCCATCTTCTCCTTTATGAAGCATTTTGACCTAGAAAAAAAATCATAGGAGGACTTTTGGGACGAAAAGCCGCCGTCTCGAGGCGGAACCTGGGCAAGAGCACTTTTGCTCTCCGGCAAAGCGATTACATTGGGGAAACTTCCCTCTGGGAGGGGGAAATTGAAGCCATCGACATCACCAATGATCCTCTCATCATGGGAGGACCAATATTCATCAACATCTTCACCAACACCATCTCATCTCAAACCCTAGTTCATCTCTTGTATTCAATCTTTGTCTCAAAACCTCATATTGCTACCTGCGGGTTGCTAGTAGTATTGATTACATCTCGTAGTTGATGCTAGTTGGTTTATTTGGTGGAAGATTATATGTTCAAATCCTTAATGATATTCAATACTCCTCTGATCTTGAACATGCATATGATTTGTGAGTAGTTACTTTTGTTCTTGAGGCCATGGGAGAAGTCTTGCTATAAGCAATCATGTGAAATTGGTATTCATTCGATATTTTGATGAGTTGTATGTTGTCTTTCCTCTAGTGGTGTTATGTGCATGTCAACTACATGGCACTTCACCATGTTGGGGCCTATGGTAAGGCATTGGGAAGTAGCAATTAGATGATGGGTTGCTTGAGTGATAGAAGCTTAAACCCTACTTTATACGTTACTTCGTAAGGGGCTGATTTGGATCCATATGTTTCATGTTATGGTTAGATTTATCATGATTCTTCTTTCGTAGTTAAGGATGCTTGCGAGAGGGGGTAACCATAAGTGGGAGACTTATTCAAGTAAGGACAACCCCCAAGCACCGGTCCACCCACATATCAAATTGTCGAAGTAGTGAACGTGAATCAACTAAATGATGAAAAGTAACTTGATGAGAATTCCCATGTGTCCTCGAGAGCCCTTTGCTTTATATAAGAGATCGTTCTTATCCTTTGCTATAAACATGATTGGGCCACATTGCTGCACCCATGCTACTATTGTTACTTGTTGCTCGTTACAAATTACCTTTCTATCAAACTATCTGTTACCGACAATTTCACTACTGCAGAGAATACCTTGCTGAAAACCGCTTGTCATTTCCTTTTGCTCCTCGTTGGGTTCGACACTCTTACTTATTGAAAGGACTATGATTAATCCAATGTACTTGTGAGTCGTCACCGCCACGAGGGTGAGGCGAGCTCGGGTTGAGAAGGATGGCGTCCGGCGAACCAACACGCCCCTGGCCGGCGGTGCCGCCTCCACGAGGGCCGGACTACACCTTCACCCTATCACCGGCCTCCTTCCTCTTCCCTATAGCTTGACCCAGCCCATCATCGGGCTCACCTAACCTGTGTACGATCTGGAACCTGGTGCTACTGACGACCACATAGAAAACAATGAGAAGGAAGGCAAGGTGGAGGGGCTAGCGTGGTGGAGAAGCAACAACGGTGGTGGAGGGGGAGTAGCAGGCAGCGGCAAGGATGAGAAGGGGTTGTGGGGATCAAAGGGAAAGCGGGCCTAGGGTTGTGTGGCGGCTGGTGCGGGAGTGGAACAAGAGGATGCGGATTGGATGTGGAGCACGCGGTGCGGATTGGGCAATGCGTCTTGCACGCAAAAAAAGGGCAACCTAGCCAACCAACGTGCGATGCGAGCCCACTAGTCGTTGGACAACAAAAATGACTACGAGGTGAAAATTAGTTTAACTTATGTGAAGATCCAACGGTTCAGTCGCGTAGAAAAGCATATCTGACGGCCAACGTAGGCCAAATGGGGGGAACTTCCTGGTGGCAAGTTGCCCAGGATCCTTATAGGTTTAAATATATGCATTAGTGCTACAATGAAAGGCTAAATTACATAACCCTATGGGACCATTGCAAGAACGAAAAATCACATAGGTGATGAGAAATATAATGATACATGTTTTCTTTGGAAATAAAAAAACAATACACTAGAAACAAATATACTAAATTAAGAACCATGATTGTAGCTATATTTGTACATGTATAAGAAACATGGAACAATCACCTATGAAGTATGGATGCTCTAAAGAAAATGATCTTTACATGTTACACCTAGGGAACATGTCAAGAGGCTGAGGCACTATAGCATGGAAGATACATGTGTACATAAGAATTAAGTTATGAAGAAATATTTATTATTTACACCACGAAGCTAGGAGATTGAAATTCCATCAGTACGTATGAAGCATGGAAGGATCATGTGTACACAGGAAACTCCTCGGAAGCATGTCTCTCATTACAATATCAAACGAATGAAGAATGCCATCAAGGGGATGGTGTTTTTACTTTTTACTCACCAACATATAGATTGTTTTTTTTTGGGGGGGGGGCGAATCTGGAAGCAAAAGTTATAGATTCCAGGAGCACTTGCATAGCAATTTAGATGCTACATAACTAAGAAGCACAAACATAGTAATTTGGGGACAGATTTAAACTTGGATGGAAGCATGGAAATTTAAAATCATGTAGAAAACTAATATTGCTGTCAAGATTGGGAATCATATTATCGTGAAATCTATAAGAAACTAACCAAGATTGGTAGATGACACTGCAATCCATTACACATCAGATGTAACATAGATACACTCAACAAAGCTCATCGAAGCAAGCATTGCATCCAAAGCAACACAAACAGAATCAACTGGTTAAAAATGAATCAAGCATGTGGTGAATCAAGCCCTAGTTTAGGCGATTTCATATCAGGGGGGTACAAATGATGCTTATGATGTGTGTGCATACTTCCTTGATGAGCCAAATGGCACACCAATGCGGTGAGAAGGACGGTGACGGGGTAGGGTGTGGCGGGGAACCGGGCCGACGATGGGGGTGACACGATGGGCGACGACTGAGAGCACGACTTAATTGAGCAGGCGGGCCGGAAGCTACACCAGCGATGTGGAGTAGTTGTAGTCGTCGCATAGTTGTTGTTGTAGAGCGGGTTGGTGGCGGAGGTAGCTGTCGTAGCGAGGGAGCTCTGTGAAATCTGGGTTGTGCTGGGTCGAGGGATGCGAGATGGGGTGGCGTGGTAGGCACAGGGTGGGCGAGATTTACTCTGATTGGATTAGGATTAATTTGGGTGCTTCGTTATTTTTGACAGATTTGGGTGGTTCACTTACAAACATAGGCCATGGAATCAAAGAAACATGAACAACGCAAGACCTGTCTCAGCAAAGTCTCCCATCAGACTACTGAATATAAGTGTTTCCCCATAAATTTCCATGATGTTATCCTCTCTTTCATAACTCTTCTCCTGCATCGCCCGATACACCTAAATTTTGGAATAATAACACTACTTTAGTAATATAAATTTTGTGATATTTAATTTATAATAATAACTGCATACCTTGAATGTAGAAAGTCTTGTACGGATAGATTACCCTTGTTACCCCCGGTCCAAATAGCTTTGCTGCTGTTCCATTCACCATATAAAATTCAAACATTCAACTATCAGTCCTAATAATTATTGCATCACGCTCATCATAATATGAACTATAATCCCAAATAGAGTCCAACATCCATGTGGTTTGCCTTGAGCGGGTATGATGTTCATCAAATATATTAGCTTAAAAGGAGTCCAGCTAATCTCATCAACTTCATCATATTGCATCTTCCACATGATTATTTTAAAAAATGTAGCAATAACCACATCATCCTATCCAATTTTCAAAACATGAACATTCCTCCGAAGCATAACATCCAATACTGGTGGGGTCTCAATGCAATATGTACTACCGCCAGTTAAACTGAATCTATACTGATGCTTCAACTTCAACACCCAATAAATCATATCACCAATAATTGTTCCTGGGCGAAACTTTACGCCAGAAACTGTTTCTAAACATGCATGGAACATTCCCAAGATGAAGTAGCAGAAGTGAATGTATACACCTTTGTGATAGTTTGTCCAGTGGCTATCCAAATTATTTTGAAAGGTAAATTGTGGGAATCAATATTGTGGTCTTGGTTTGCAACACATAAAACATTTGACTGACTATTCAACTCATCTTCAGGTTCTTCTGTGGCAATAATTCTCCCATGGAATGAATGATAAGTACTTTGCCATGTTTGACATCCACAATTCTCAAACTAGGGAAGGCATGTTTCTCTTTTAGATTCATGAATGTCTTCTCAAAATAGTTGAACCCTTCAACAACAGGATAGTCTCCCACAGGCAGGAATCTGAAAACATCTTTTATTTTGGTGAATACCCCAAGCAACAGTGGTATTTTGTTCCTCTAAACTAACAACTTCTTGAATACCTTGTTACATATGGGATTATTCCATTTTTACAAACAATTGTGAGTTGGACAACTCTATTAGGATGGAATGAAAGTGAGGATAAGATGTTTTATATCATCGGGAAGAACAGCGAGATCACCCGTTTCGTTGACTGCTACTTCTTGAACTTGCGTTGATTTTTCCCTTGAAGAGGAAAGGGTGATGCAGACAAGTAGAGATAAGTATTTCGCTCAGTTAAGAACCAAGGTATCAATCTAGTAGGAGGCACAAGCAAGTCCCCAATATATGCATCTGCACAAACGAACAAACACTTGCACACAACACACAAAAGGGGTGGCCAATCCCTTCACGGTCACCAACAAGAGTGAGATCTAATAGAGATAGGTATAAAATATAAATAAAAGAGCAAACTAAAGTAAATATAAATAAGCAGCAAGGTATTTTGGGTTTTTTTGGTTTATAGATATGAAAATATATGATGGAAAATAGACCCGGGGCCATAGGTTTCACTAGAGGCTTCTCTCTTGAAATAAAACATATGGTGGGTAAACAAATTATTGTTGAGCAATTGATAGAAAAGCGCATAGTTATGACGATATCTAAGGCAATGATCATGAATATAGGCATCACGTCCATGACAAGTAGACCGACTCCTGCCTGCATCTACTACTATTACTCCACACATCGACTGCTATCCAGCATGCATCTAGAGTATTAAGTTCAAGAGAACAGAGTAACGCTTTAAGTAAGATGGCATGATGTAGAGGGATAAACTCAAGCAATCTGATATAAACCCCATCTTTTTATCCTTGATGGCAACAATACAATACATGCTTCGCTACCCCTACTATGTCACTGGGTGAGGACACCGCAAGATTGAACCCAAAACTAAGCTGCTCTCCCATTGCAAGAAAAACCGATCTAGTTGGCCAAACCAAACCGATAGTTCGAAGAGAAATACAAATATATCTTAATCATGCATAAAAGAGTTCAGAGAAGACTCAAATAATATTCATAGATAATATGATCATAAATCCACAATTCATCGGATCTCAACAAATACACCGCAAAAGAATATTACATTGGATAGAACTCCAAGAACATCAAGGAGAACATTGAATTGAAGATCAAAGAGAGAGAAGAAGCCATCTAGCTACTAGCTATGGACCCTTAGGTCTGTGGTGAACTACTCACGCTTCATCGGAAGGGCGACAAGGTTGATGTATAGGCCCTCCATTATCGAACCCCCCACCGGCAGGGTGCCAAAAAAGGCCCCAAGATGGGATCTCACGGGAACAGAAGCTTGCGGTGGTGGAAAAGTATTTTGGTGGATGCTTCTGATGTAGGGGGAATATTTGAGAATATATAGTGCTGGAATTAGGGTTAGGGGACTACCGAGGGGCCCACAAGCCCTCAGGGCCTCCTCGGGACTCTTCTGGCCCTCTCTCCAAGTCACGTAGGTGTCTTCTGGTCCAAGAAAAAACATCGTAAAGTTTTATTCCGTTTGGACTCCATTTGATATTCCTTTTTTGTAAAACTCAAAAATAAGGAAAAAATAGAAATTGGCACTGGGCTCTGGGTTAATAAGTTAGTGCCAAAAATTATATAAAATAGCATATTAATGCATATAAAACATCCAAAATAGATAATATAATAGCATGGAACAATCAATAATTATAGATACGTTGGAGATGTATCATTGACCATGTCATCTTCCATGCTATACTACCTACGTGCATTACATTTCAAAAAAAATGGAATTAGTGAAATAATTGTGATGTATGATCTAATTTGTGGTACAGGTCAATTTGTTGTTCAAGTGTGTTTTAAGTTAGGTAACTATACATAACACATAGCATTTCAATTCCCCCAGTAATTATTTTCACAATTATATGATATGTGGCATGCGTTCACAATATCTAATTGAAATATGTTGCATAGTCATTTACATGTGAAATATAAAATACATATATTTGGAAAACTTTCCTCAATGCATATGTGAAATATGTTACGTGTAAATCTACATGTGAACTAAAAAATACAAACATTCCACAATTGCTTATACATGACAATTCATTGTTCAGATGTGTTTTATGTTAAATAATAGTACAAATGTTATATTTTACTTTTCATAATATCATATTTCATATGTCATATGGTTATACAGTTAATTTTTTTGCGAAGCAGCATTCCACAATTAGTACATTTAGTATAGTTGAAAGCATATCTAATATCACAAATCATACTATATTATTTAAGCATCATTTATATCATTTACTAACACTAGTAGAAAAACGACTTTTAGTACCGGTTCGTAAGGACCTTTAGTACCGGTTCTGGAACCGGTACTAAAGGGTGGGCACTAAAGCCCCCCCCCCTTTAGTCCCGGTTCAGCACGAATCGGGACCAAAGGCCCATCACGTGGCACGAGGCGCGTCGTGGTCTTGAGGGCCTTTAGTCCCGGTTGGTGGATTTTTTTATTTTTTTTGAAATAAAGCAAAAACAGCCCGCCTACTGGGCCGGCACGACCTGCATACGACTAGAAACCCAACCTCTAGTTGGGCCAGGATGCAGGCCTAGTAGGCCCCACAGGGCAGAAGACTTGCAATAGGCCCACAAAGGCCTGCTTAGAGAGGAGCTCGACACGGTAGCCGCGGCGGGGCTTATAAACCGGTGCGAGCTCCTCTCAACTAGCGAGGTGGGACTAAACATTGTGCACTGCGGGTGGCAGCGCACCACCTTTAGTACCAGTTGGTGGTTTCAACCGGTACTAAAGGGAGGGTCTTTAGTACCGGTTGAAGCCACCAACCCGTACTAAAGGCCACCACCTTTAGTACCGGTTGGAGCCACCAACCCGTACTAAAGGGGGGGGTCTTTAATACCGGTTGGAGCCACCACCCCGTACTAAAGGCCACCACCTCTTTAGTACCGGTTCGTGCCACGGACCGATACTAAAGGTTCGCCACGAACCGATACTAATGAGCGCCGCCCGCCTAGCCGTTAGAACCGGCACTATTGGTCACATTAGTGCCGGCTCAAATACAAACCGGGATTAATGAGCTGAACATTTGACCCTTTTTCTACTAGTGTAAACCTAAACATAAATAATAAATAGTGATGGTTGAATGGTCTGTTAAAATTTATATGTCTATATCATTGTAATACCACTATTTCACAAGTGTAGTTTATAAATAACATTTCACATAACACATAAAAAGTCATAAATATGATTATGAAGATCTCATTTCACAAGTAACTAACTATACATAACATAAAGCATTCCAATATCCCCAGTAATTATTTTCACAACTAAATGATATGTGACGTGTGTTCACAGTAACTATTTGAAATATGTTACATATTCATTTACATGTAAAGTTTCAAATATATATATATATATTGGGAAAACTATCCTCAATCCAGATATGAAATATGTTACATTGAAATTTAAATGTGAATTAAAATATACATACATATATTAGAAAAGCTATACTCAATCCTTATATCAACTATGGTCTATGAAGATACAAACTGTATTCACAAGTGCAGTTTTGAAACAACATTTCACATGGCACATAAAAAGTTATAGATATGATTATGAATATCTCATTTCACAAGTAACTATACATAACATAAAGCATTTCAACATCCCCAATAATTATTTTCACAATAAAATGATATGTGACATGTGTTCACAATAACTATTTGAAATATGTTGCATATTCATTTACATGTGAAGTTTGAAATACATATATCGAAAATAATTTGCCAAAAAGGAAAGCAAAAAGACTGAGATAAGTGAGAAAAGACCCTTTCTACACAACGAAAAGGCACTTCTGTAAAAAAAGGTAATAAAAAATACAAGAGAAATAAGAAAACTTAATTCATATACAACAAAAATGCACTTGTGCCAATGCCATAAGAAAGCTGACACTTCATATGTAAAAAAGGCACTTATGCCAAAGGATGTGTAGCTGCTACCATGTGTGCGTAACTACCACCATGCATAGGGAATCGTCTCTCTTTGACTTATACATCAAGTTGTCCATCAATCGAATCATCCAACGCATGATATGCGTGATCTTCTTACCGATAAACCTACCTGTTCAATCTTCTCTGTTAATGCACACACATATTTTTCAAACAAATTTGCATCCATTTATGTGGAGATTTTTTTTCAAGAGTACGCCAAAGAAGTACATTAGTTTTATAGAAGACAGAAAATATTTACAAGAGATTACAACAAGGTGTAGATCACCACAGACCGGCAACCCCACCAACTCCACTCCGAACCCATCTAGCCCACTACTCGCAATATCTTAGCACTCCGAACCTCCCTGCTAAAGTCTCGAAAATGAGTTGGACCATGCCCCACACATTGCATATGGTGTCTGTGCCAAATATGCGCCCGTTCTGTTGCTTCCATAGCGTCCGTTCCGTTGCGGAGATCGATCTCTATCATATACCTTTCGTTGAGCTTGATCTCTATCATATCTGAGTGACGCTTGGCAGTTGCCACCTACCCACCCACGCCGCGAAAATCAGCGCTTGGCTGCCACCCCTTCCCCCGAAATCTCCTCACCGTACGCGGGAAAACGGAGGCTCAAAGTTCTCCGGCCTCCAAAATCTCCTCGCACCTGATTGGTCCAACCGTGCTTCCCACGGATCGCTCCTCCCCCGACCGCATCTTGACCGTCCACGCCCTCCCCATCCCACCACCCAACCACCACGCCCACGGATCGACAGGCGCACCACGGCCGCCGTCCGCACCGTTTAAATACTCCGGCCGTCTCGCCGCATTCCCCACCAGTCCAGAGCTCGCCATCCCAATCTCTCAGCACCAAACATCTTCTCTTACGCGCCTCGACGAGCATCAGCGGCTAGCCATGGACGTCTCAGCCACCGGAGCAGGCGCGAAGGCCAAGAAGGGAGCCGCAGGGCGCAAGGCGGGCGGCCCCAGGAAGAAGTCGGTGTCGAGGTCCGTCAAGGCCGGGCTCCAGTTCCCGGTTGGCCGCATCGGGCGGTACCTCAAGAAGGGCCGCTACGCGCAGCGCGTCGGCACGGGCGCCCCCGTCTACCTCGCGGCCGTCCTCGAGTACCTCGCCGCCGAGCTGCTGGAGCTCGCCGGCAACGCCGCCAAGGACAACAAGAAGAGCCGCATCATCCCGAGGCACCTGCTGCTCGCCGTCAGGAACGACGCGGAGCTCGGGAAGCTGCTGGCCGGCGTCACCATCGCGCACGGCGGCGTCGTGCCCAAGATCAACCCGGTGCTGCTCCCCAAGCGGACGGCGGAGAAGGTGCCCAAGGAGGGCAAGTCGCCCAAGAAGGCCGCCAAGTCCCCCAAGAAGGCTTAGGGAGGCCCGCTGATTTGCGTCAGTATGTAATAAGCTGTTCGCCTAGCGGCATCGATGTAATTTTTGTTGTTAATGGAAACATGTCAGACATCTCTCTGACTTTGTTATATTTTGTGCTTTGTTATCTGTTCTTGGTGCTAGTACTATGGAGGATATTTAAATTTGTGCGGTAGGCTGATTGGAATCTGCTGATTTTGGTATTATGGAGGGCAGCGTAGCCTGCTCTCGGCACCAAAGTTAGCTTCTCTGCGCTTAGCACGTTGCACGGTACTCGCCATAGCCGGCTCGCCCAAGAAGGAAGGATCTGGCGGGGGCTGAGGTCAACGAGCCGATTGTTTGGGGAAAGGTCTAATCCTTCTCTTCTCCTAAGCCTGATTTTATTGTTTGGTTCAACAGAAGCATCTCCACTAGAAGATGTATATGCAAAAATACTAACTATTTTTGCATCTCCGAGGCCCCAAAGCATCTTAAAAAAAACATCTTTGCCTTCTAAAAATGTAAAATACAACACCTCACGATGAAATTTGCATCTATGCCGACCGGAGATGTAAAAAGGGTAGCCACGTGCTAACTGCCAACTGCCGTTTCTTTTCATTTTTGTGCGACCGTCGCTCGTGTGCCTCCCGCCTCTCGCCGCCACCATGGCCGACGCCGATGACCTCGCCGCCTTCTGTGACTCCGCCGCCGATGCCCTGACCCACCTCGTCACGCCCGCCATCTCCATGCAAACTTTCCCCAATCCGGCCTCCGACACTATACCGGCGTCTCGGATTTGCCACACCCTGGCCGGTCGTCGTCGTGCTGAAGGCACCTGCAAAGAAGCGGCGGGCCTCCAAGCCACGTGGTGGAGGCGTGAATCGGCCGGTAGCCGGTTTTACAATTCTTGTTTACATCTTTTATTGGAGTTGTTCTTTTATATCTCCGTTTTGCATCATCTGTTGGAGTTGGCCTCTTTCTAGAGATGCAAAAGGCACTTTTTGGAGATGTAAATTTTTACATCTCCAAATCTGCATCTTCTATTGGAGATGCTCTAATGATGAACGTTCTTTGATTCAATTGTAGAAATTGAGTAACTAGCAACTTGCAAAATTTCTTGAGCTAATTATGTGTTTTTGACTGCTATTAATCTATTCATATCAGAGTCACCCGTCTGCAAGTGATTGTGCCATCAATTTTAGATTTTTGAGCGTCTCCAATAGAAGATGGTGTAAAATACATTATTAAATTGTGCTTTGAGTAAAATTTACATCATCAAAAAGAGGTTTTGTACATCATCAAAACATCTATCTTCAACAGATGATGTAAAATAGAGCACTAGTGCCCCAATAGGTGATGTAAAATAGGGCAGCTACACAATATCTGCTCCACAATTTCATACATATTTGAACCAACTGACATCAAAATCATCTCAAAATAAATCACAAATCATATCAAATAAATATTAAATCATCTCAAAAAAATCATCATCAATATTTGAAGATGGTAGCCATGCCGGTCACAGAGGCCTCTCACCCACCTCGTTGACGCGTGCCGATAGGGGTGTGCCCGTAATTTTGGCGAGGTGGCGCAGGCAACGCCGACCGAAGCAGCAAGCCCTCGGCTCGGTCGCGGCGGCCGCGCACATGCCCGTGATAGCTCAGATGGCCCGAGGACCTACTCCGGACCACGACCACGAGCTTCGGGAGCCATCACGGGCGCCGACGCTCCAGCCAACAGCTGAATCGGCCCAAACTCTGCGCGGCGGCGGATCCAAATCAACGCGGTGGCGAGACCTCCTGCGGCCATCTGGGGAGATGGGGTAGGGTGGTGCGGTCGCGACGGACTTAGGAGAGGATGGACGAGCAGCTGTTGCAGTCTTGCCGACGGAAATTGCCGACGGTGCTGGTCGGGTGGAGCCGGAGCGCGGCGGGAATGTCCCACACGGTAGTTGGAGGTGCACACATTTTGCTCGAGAGGCCCAAGTGATGCACATTTGCATCTCTTGGTGCCCTATTTTACATCACAAACAAAACTCGAGTAAAAACGTTGCATCTACATCATCTCTTTGAGCACCGTTTTTATGCCTTGGTGATTTAAAAATTTATTATTTTTACATGTATGTCATCGACTATTGAAGATGCTCTAAGTAGCCATTTAGATTCATAGTGGGAGGACTCAACTATGTCTTCTGATAAGAACCACAGTAAAACTCCTTCTAGAACGAGCATTGGAATTTGGAAGTACTAATTGGCCTACTAGCTGTGTTTGGAATGCATGAGTTTCACTGAAAAACTTGAGGGAAAAATTGGTACTTTGGGCCAAAAGATATCCTGGTCGGCTGCACATGAAAGTGTCCAAGTCAGAGCGCTGCGAATTCTTTTTTTTGTTGTTGGGGGGGGGGGGGGGGGGGGGGCTGTTGCAATTTGTATCTACAAAATGCTATCTTCTGATTAGTGAGATGCAATTGTTTTCTTTTGATTTTACAATGGGTAATGAATAGAGATAGCGACATAACAAATTTTGTAACGGGTAATTAATTTAAAGACATACCGCTTGGGACGTAAATATGACAAGGATAACTACAACTTGAGGCAGTACTGCTATGCAACAATTGGCAATTAGGACATCTTCAAACGGATTGGGCAAATTGAACCCCTGAAACGTCCGCAGACAACGCCAGCCAACCCCTCATTTGTTCGTCCGGGCAACCACACCTACCATATTTATACCCTCACTTTCATGCAAACACATGCATATAGATCATATAAGACACAAAATCACCAATTCACCAATTCATCATAAACCAAAATAAACCATGATTAAACAATTCAACACAAGCCAAAAAAAATTCAACAAGTCATACATAAGCGATACACAAATGAATCAATCACCTCAATTGTTGCGCTTGTTAATCTTCTTCTTCTTCTTCTTATTGAGAAACCACTTCTTGCCTTCATCATCCAAGAGGCTAGTGTCTTGCAACATGATCCTCAGCTCTGTCGTGTCCCTCGGAAGCTTCACCTTCTGTTTCTCAATTGTCTCCGATGTCTTTGCACTTTCAAGCTCCCATTTTGATGTCTATCCTCTCTTCTCAATGTTCAACCTCTCCCAGTGGAACAACATCCTCACTCTTTGCACATCCAAGAAGAGTTTGTACCTCTACTCTAGCTTCTCCACTCTTTTCTCCTACATTTTCTGTTGGAAACGTAAAACAAAAAAAATCACCCTACGAACACCCAGGAACAATATGAAGATGCATATAGGGTTTGGATCAACGATCATTACCGACTCTGGAGTGCAACGGAAGTAGACGAGTCGGTCTAGATCATACTTAGAGTCCTTCGAACCGTTGATCGATGACGATCCGTAGACGTCTCTCGAATGGAAGACCGAAAGAACGACGTCTCTACTTGGTTGCAAGCGTACGGTCTTCACGATCCGGAAGCGCTTCTCCGTACAGAGCTAATCATTGCTAGAGAATTAGAGGGAGGAGATTAGAACCAAACTAGGCTTCTAATTATGAGGATCCAAGGATCTAGGTCAAGCTCTAATTGATCAATCAGGACCAACTAGAACTAGAGGAACTAGAGGAGGCTCCAAAACTTGTGTGATAAAAGTGCCTTGGACCTCTAGTATATATAGGTTGAGAGGAGAGGGAGGGGCGCCACAAGGAGGGGAAGGACTCTCCTCCTTGCGCCAGCCAAAAGGGGGAAGGACCCCAATTCGGCCTCCCTCAAGGGGGAAAGGGGCACCTCCCCTACATGGGCCCTTGTGGCCCAATTCTCTCTCCACCCTTTGGTCTTTTAATTATAAGAGTATATTATATATAATTTAACATATCGGAAAACATTTTCTACCTACATATTATTTATCGTTAATACCTGGTATTGCCCGATAAACTCCGAAACCCTTCGGGTGACACCGATACGCCTACGGTTCCTCTCGAAACTATTTCGAATATTAATGAAACAATTCCACAAATAAATCCTCGATACTCTCGTCCTACTAACACTCATCAGATCATGATTACCTTAAGCTTGTGATCCCATAGGTTCGGTAAATCGTAGACATGAACGAAACCCCTTTGTTCAATGATCGATAGCAGAACCGTGGACGTCCATATCGATCCATATGATTACACGAATGACATTCGAGTGAACCTTTGGTTATCATGTGATGTTACCTTTGCTTCATGATACTTTACAGAACCTAAGTTGCATCGGTATCCTCCTGAGTCATACACATGCTCACTATACCGTTGATCTCCTTGCCAGTTTTGTTCTTTTTTCTCATTGAAATGTTCCGGCATCCCCGTGACATAGTCATTGTGTCTAGCCAAACGATGATGGATGTCATCACACTGAGAGGGCCCTAAGAATATCTGTCCATAGTCGGAGGAGCAAATCCCACTCTCGATCTATCTAGTTCCTTGTCAAACTTTCTGATGAACCTGCAAGTTGTCATTATGATCACCTAGTTACAGACGATATTTGAGAAACCCCAAAGTCCACCGTACGGTAGGAAGTGACTACGGTACTGTCGATAGTAAAACCGGCAAACCTTGGGTAGGGGGTCCCGAGCTGTGGATCTCGGATCTATGGGTAACAAGAGACGAAGGGGACAATATTTACCCATGTTCGAGCCCTCTCGAAGAGGTAATACCCTACGTCATGCTTTGATTGTATTTATGATGATGTATTTTGAGTACAAGCTTGATCTACCTCGAGATCGTAAGTTGTCTTCTACCCTAAGGCAAGATGGTTGTAATGGTGACCGTGGTCTCTATAGACTAAACCCCTCAGTTGCCAATCTAGGGATACACACGATGACGGCTAATGCAGTCCTTGGAGTACACGTCAAGTCTTTGGAAAAGTCCACTTTGATCACGCCGAAGTACGAGGCTTCTGGAGTCTTCCCTTGTAAGAACGATGGGCGTAAGCTCGACCCATGGACTGTGGGCTAACTAGGTTGGTACCCCCTAGTACAGGACACCACCAGTAGTCCCTGAACTGGTCTTCGATGCTGGCGATGACAATCTTCCTTGGACACATGACTTCGGCTTTGGAGTCTTCGCCTTGACAGGCGAGTTCCTCCCTTCAAATGATCCTCCATGTATTCTGAGATTCTTTTACATTCACGGCCTTTTCCAAGCTCGTCCTTAAAGGAACCTCTTTCCAACCACATGTTTCCCCAACCCAACTCTCAAATATCCAAATTCTTGGGATAACTTAGCCTCGAAGGCTAACCGCGTAGGTGGGAACAATGCCCCCTAGTCTGACAGCTTTACCGAAGCGTCACCACCTATATTGAAGCAAGTCAGTTACTGTTACTTGAATCGTGGCCCGAGGCAGTTTTCTCATTGACACGTCTCATCAAGGCAGAGATCGTGCGCCATATTTTAGGGGGATATCATCAAGATTTCGTTTTACCCCATGCGCATAATGGTATCTTTTGTTAGGTCATGGCGATTTTTACGGTGCAGCAAGGGGCGACTCTTGGCCTTTCATAGGCTTATAAGAGCAAAGGGCAGCAATAGCACTTTCCACATGCTCCCATTCCATCGCCCTTGTGCACAGCCTCCTAAGCTCCAATGCCCAAATCCATTCTCAAATTCACCCATCTCCTCCAGTGCTCACAGTTCCAATCTTCAGCAATGGTCGAAGCAAATCTGAAGGGTCACTGGACGGGCTCCCACGTCACGGAGGGCATGATTTAGGAGCTCCGAAATGCGGGATACATCCTCGCCGATCCCACTTGCCGTCCTCTAGAGCCAAACTAGCATATCCCTACTCCCAAGTCGGGGGAGAGGGTTATCTTCGTTCCCCACCTCATTTGAGGTCTGGGGTTCCCGCTGCACCCCTTCGTGCGCGGGGTTCTCTTCTACTACGAGCTAGATTTCCACCATCTAGCCCCAAACTCCATCCTCCACCTCGTGATGTACGCCATCGTCTTCGAGGTCTTCCTTCCCATTGAGCCACACATTGGCCTATGGATGAGGACGTTCGATATCAAGCCGAACTCCAGCGGCACCGAACTGGCAGAGTGCGGAGGGGCCATGATCAGCAAGGCCCAAAAGGTTGATTGGTTCAAAGGCACTTTCGTAGAAACGATCAAAGAATGGCAATGGGAATGGTTCTACATCACCGAACCACTCACCGGCGGCTAGGCCGAAGTCCCGGCCTTCTCGACGGCTCCTTTGAGGAGGCTCGTCTCCTGGAAGAGGAAATTCTTGGATTTGGGCAACCCCGAAGAGGTGACCGAGATGCAAAAGAGGATCAAATTTCTGGCAGACGAGAAATAGATCAAGCTGGTGGACGTCATGCTTCATCGCCGTATCCCGCCACTTCAGCTTCGGGCGAGCCCGATGTGGGCTCACAAGCCCGAGGACGTGCCGCCAAGGCAACGCTTCTTCCGCACCACCTTGGCTGGGATGTGGATGGCACTGTTCAAGCCGTCCCAGAACAAATTCCCCCAGGAGGGGGCGGAGTGCGGCTTTGACGCTGCACACGTGCCAACAAGGTAACCACAACATATAGTTTCATATTATGTCTTTCTTCTATTTCATAGAGCCCTCTTATTAGAATGATTAAACCTATTCTTTCTTCCTTAGAAATGGATCCCCAAGGTGCAACGAATGTTGTGCCCGGCGCCGCTGCCCAAGGAGGCAAGATCTCCTCAGCTCGAGGTGCTCTTTGCCGAGGAACCACACGTGGTCTCGACCAAAGAGCATAAATAATTGAAGGGGAAGAGCGGCCAGCTCATCCGAGATCCCTCGGAGGCCAGGTCTGAAGATACCCATGCCTCCTCTACCCATGAGGGGGGCGGGGAAGAAGAGGCCAGGTCCGAAAACTTAGTTGGCGCACACTAGCGATCCCTATTGGGCCTCGACCCACTACTCCTTCGCTCGTCCTCACATTCGCTACAGTTTTTCTTCCCCTCGATTTTTTTCTCCTCCTTGCTTTCTCTTACATCACTTAAAAAGGAAAAAAGAAAAAATAATCAGAATTATATAAAAAAAGAAGTTCATCGAATTGAAAAAAGTTCATTCGAATTTGAAAAAAGTTCATCGATTCTGGAAAACATTCATCGAATCTAAAAAAAATCATCGAATTTGAAAAAGATCATCGGTTTTTAAAAAAGTTCATCGATTTTGGAAAAGCTCATAGAATTTGAAGAAAGTTCATAGTTTTTGAAAAATAGTTCATCAAATTTGAAAAGTTTCATCATTTTTAAAAATAGTTCATAGAAATAGAAAAAGGAAATAATATATAAAAAGAAAAAAACAAATAAGAACTGGACGGAAAACTGCCTAGCGAACCTGGAAAAACCGGTTTATAAGCTTCTAGAAGATTCCCAAAACCGGAGGCTTCCTGCGAACTGGAGAAATTATAAAAAGGATATTTCACATCGGTAGTGTTAGCCCAAGTGGCCACGTAAACCTACAGATCCTGTGTTCGAAACTCCGACGCCCCGTAAACAGATAAATGGGCCAACCCAGCTAACACGGCTGTAGGCGCCGGTTAGGAAGATTGCCCTTAACTGGCACCTGCAGCGCCGAATAGGATTTGCTTTATTTTAGGTAGCCTACGCAAGGAAGGTGATTCCGGTTTTAGGAAGCTTCACATTTTTATAGTTTCTGGAAACCTTCTATAAGATTCTCGATTTGTTTTTCCTTTTTATATTTTATTTATATCTTTTTAAATATAAAGCGGTCAAAAATTTCAGTTTTTTAAAATCACAATTTAAAGAATGACCAGCAATTCAAACAATGTTCACCTTTATAAAAATATTCACAAATCCAGCAAATGTTCCCTTTTTTTCAATTTTCACATTTTTGAAATATCTTTCTCAAAACTTTAAAAAATGTTTCCAAATTTTTAAAAAATATTCACTCTAAAATCTATTCAATACATGTTCCCAAAACATAAAAAATATCAATGTGTTTCAAAATATGATCCCAATTTTTTTAAATGTTTGTGATTTCAGAAGATGTTAACAATTCTTTTAAAATATTTCGCGTTTAAGACATATATTTTCTTCAAAAATTAACCATGTTTTCAAAACATGTTCCCCAATTGTTTTTTTAAATCAAGTTTTCGAAAAATGTGCCCAAACTTGTAAAAATGTTCATGCTTTCAAAAACATATTTGCGGTAAAAAAATATTCAAATTTCTCAAAATTTAATAAAATTATTTTAAAACTTAAAAAATCACTTTTTAACAATAAATTCATCAACTCGATAAAAACAAGAGAAAACCGAGAATACTACAGGTAAGATAGCAAAAAGGCCGAAGTATCAAAAGGTATCGCAAGCCGGCCCAACCAAGCGACGCCTGTGCGAGGGCTTCTGGAGGCCGAGCTCCATGGAGCTCGTTTGGAAATTACGAATCTCCACAGCATGATTTTTTTTTTGAAAATTATTGTATACACTCGAACACATGTGTACTGCGTATGTACAAAAATTATACTTCCACACGTGGCGTACAGAAAAAAAAGTATTTCTAAAATGGGCCGAGTTTTTTTTGTTGTTGCGCCGGAAATTTATTTTTTAGTACAGCCTACAAATCACAAAAAAATCAAATGATTCTTTTCACACGTGCGTGCAGAATCATATAATTTTTTGTGGATTTTTTTTGAAAGTTTAAAAATATGACTTTTGATTTTCTTTCGAAATACTGATCTCCCCGGAGCTCTGCCTCCGTTGGCATTTTCCGCTCCCCATAATGTGTATACCAATACTACACTGACATGCCAGACGTCAAACAAGATCAGTGGTTGTCGATCTACTGAACCTCTCCAAGTCCAAGCTTCACAACCTCCAAAGTGAAAACGCCACCGAACGGATTAGCTCCAGGAAGTGCGTTTTTGATAAGCAAGGAAAACCGAGTTTTGCGGATTAACAAAATCTAGAGTTCCAAGTACTTACAAGTTTTTTCCACCTCCGAGGAAAATGATTCGGCGTTGACACCTTCCCTCACATACCCGCTCGTGCACAAAAAGAGCCTCTAGATCGAATCTTTTCCTCGTTCCCTCGCCCATTCGCCCAACGACTCTCCCTCTCAAACCCTCACCGCCGCCGCCAGTCGCGCCGCCACGCCCGCTCCCCCCTCGGCGGCCGGATTCTCTTCTTCGCTTACAGATCCGTCCATCCCGACCTTGTTCCCACCGGATCCCGTGCTCAACACCGCTAGTCCCGCCACCAGCGAGGAGCGGCAACCCCATGGCAATGGCGAGTTCACTCGGATGCGATTGATGACCGAGATAGCCGCCGTAGCCATCACCACGTACAGTCCAGCCCTATTCGTGTCTTTTTGCGATGAACCAGCCTAAACCATCACCACTATGTAAAAAACTATGCTGCCAAACTGGGCTGCCTCCAACTAGAACTAGCCCAAAGGGGCGCCCAATAGGCTTCTTGCCTCCCAGTTGGGCTATAGCGCTGGGAGAACCTAGCGTCCCTCCCGGATGATTTTGGATCGTTGGGTGAAGTGATAAGCTCACTCGAGAAGTTGAAGTTATGGAGTTAGTGGAGTTAGGAAGGGTTCAGAACACGCAATGCGTCTCGCTTAATGCGAGACAGTAGCTCGGGCTGTCTATAGGGGGCTGGTAGTGGGTTGTCTCAATAGCTATGTGGGTTCGTCACGCTAATGCCATGCATGTGTTTTTTTTTCTTTTTAACTTTGGTTCATATTTTGAAAAATATTCAATACATATATTACAAAAATAATAATTTAGTTAATTTTTAAAGCATTCATCACACATTAAAAAATGTTTATACAATGTACTATTAAATATGTATGTGATATTTATAAAATGTTCATGCCTTGCGAAAAACGTGCATGATAATTTTTACAAAAAATATACAATGTAAAAAATGTCATGTAATTCAGAGAAAAATTGTACCCCAAAAAAGTAAGTTACATTTAGAAAATGTCACACATTTCAAAAATATGTTGCACATATTTTTAACTTTATAAACTATAAAATTATCATTACAATAGTTTCACCACACATTTGAAACATGTTTAACACATATTCAAAAAAATGTTGAAAAGATGTATCTAAAAAAATATTAATCATGTATTTGGAAAATGTTAAGTATGTATAAAATTGTTTTAGATATATATGAAATACGTAAAATGGGTATCAGAAATCGAAGACATCAAATCACATATTGGAAAAATGTTAAGCATTTATTCAGAAAATGATAAACGTGCATTAAACATGTTTTAGATGTATATGAAAAAGGTAAACATCAAAATATATAATTGAAAATGAATAAATAATGTATTTAAAAAATGTTAAACATGTATAAGAAAAATGTTCCTGGTATATACAAAAATGTACAATGTGATGAAAATAATAATTAAACATGCATTAAAAATAAAAATAAAAGGAAAAAGGAAATAAAAAACAGAAAACAAAGGAAATATGGGAAAACCGAAGAAATAAAAAAATAAAACCTAATAAAATAGAAAAAGTGTAAGATAACCCTGCAAAAATAGTGAAAATCAATAAATAAAACCACAAGGGGGAAAAGTCGCACCGAAGCTACAGTAATTGGCTGACCCCGTAGCGCGCTCGTCAAAGGTGAGACAGAGCTCCGTCTTGCAACGGGCGAGAAATAGCTCTCGCGGATACATTGTGTTGGTTACATAAACAAATGGCAGATCTAAATCCAATTGGAAATAACATGCCCTTTTTCTTTTGTTGGAGACACTACTAGTCAAAAGGACATCACTTCAAATAGTATAATATGGCCGCTTTCTCATCCTCAACAATCACACGCGCTGTCAGGCGAGTCCTTGAAATAATGAAATGCCATATAGGTGAGATACAAATGTTCTGAGATCAACTACTTATTCATAGCATTTGAACTAATCTGTAGTCATTGTATAGGCATGATGCAAGAATTATCAAACATATAGTTCCCAAATTCTGAATGCTCCCACGTCTATACATAGAAGGAGAAATAGGGAATCCTTTTTGTGTGGGCATATGAGGATATAGTTTTGCCATGCGGACTCCTTGCTTATGTTCATGCCAAACTTCTAATCTCAATAAACTAACATATGAGGTCCAATGTGAAAGCCTACATGAGTTTTTTATGAGCCAAGTAACCTATGTTTAGAACACTAAGTTTGTTAATGCAAAAATCCTTTTTCAGATAATATAAAACACTATCTTGCCCGAACAAAGGACTAGTAGCGAAACAGACATAGAAAAGCAACACATTTGATTGGATATAAAGTGAGTTATTGTATGCCATAAAAAGTATTTGCCTAGTGAGTTATATAATGCACAATAATATTCTCACTGTTTCTAGAAAGATCTCACAAAATAAAGCCACGTTGTCAAAGCGCTAAGTTGAACAACACACCATTAACTGGTTTGTTAGAATAAATAATCAATAAATGCAACTGCCACTGCAATTTACGACTATCTTGTTATGTAAAGGTTCAATATGTACAACTTATCATGTACCGGTATTGTAGAACAATATCTTTGAAATATGTGCTACTGCAATACATACAACCTCTTGTGATTTGTAAATTACTACATGTGATGGTGTACCATGTACTGCAGTAATATGTATTAGTAGCAAATATGCTCGTGCGTTGCAACGGGAGAAAACCTATCCCGGCATGATGGCACCGTTCTAGAAAAAGAATACATCGTGCAAGGCTCGAGAATCCGATTATGCAAATAAGGTAGGCATAATGGAATTTTTTAACATATGCGAGAATGAGATAAGTACTTTTAAAAGGCCATTCAGAAAATAATAAATTTGATGGTCTAATTTCCTAAGAACATTCACGTTGTAGTCACTTTTAGTCTAAGGTTGCTTTTAAGCCACCTGATCTAACTCCTAAATATAAGGCTAACAAAGTGACACCAAAAATTGATGTTGGAATGACATATCGATGACCGCGGCAAGGTGATGCCGAAATTGCCAACATCCAGTTCACGTCCATAGGTGGCACAGATCATGTGACACAGCCAACAACAACAATAGAAAAAGGAACAATGTCTAGGAGATTGGCGACATCTAGGTGAATACATGGTTGCGAGTAATTGTAAAAAACATTACTGGGCACGGTGTAGGATTGCAGCAATCGATGTAGATTAAACAGCAAAGTTTGTCACTCACGATGTAGTGTTAGAATTTTTCTTCATTTGAATGGAATTTTCTTGTCAATGCAATCCTGGTGGTGTCTGGATTCGATCGAGAAAGCTCCGATGCATTGAGGATGATACTGTGGCTAGATGCTTTGAGATGACGACGACGGTGTCATGTTGCTGTGGCGGCTGAGAGCAATGGTTATACGCCTGAGAAAGAAGTATGGGAAGAGCCATGTAAAGGCGTGGTTGTTGTTGTATTGTATTTTGGGGAAAATATTAGGGTGGCCTTTTGTGTTCATGTATTAAATTGCAAAAGCCACATACTGTATATTGCAATGGAACTTTGCAACGTACGAGCGAGCTTCCAAGCAAACGATTCGATTGATCATAGGCGGAGGCCCTAGTGCAGCGGCTCACTCGGACGACCGTTGAGCCGTTTGGCCCAAGCTTCGTCAATGGTCGCGGCTGTTCCTATTCGGCGAGTAGGTCGTTATCTAGCGACCTAGTGCATACCCTCAAGAGCGCATGTCCATAATATGGATCGGCCCAGTCTAGTTTTTCCCCACTCGGTATCCGAAGATTCTAGAACCTTTCGTATCATTTTTATTTTTATTTGTTTTCTTCTTCTGATTTTTCATATTTTTTTCCTTCCTTCTCCCTTTTCTTTTCATTTAATTTTTATTTTTTTTCTTTTTATTTTTTTAAAGTTTGTTTTTATTTCTTTTAAACTTTTGAGAACATTGTTTTCCAATTCATGATTTTTTTTCAGGATCATGAACATTTTTTGAATTTGCTAATATTTTTTATGAAACCGTGACATTTTTAAATTCGCAAAAAATGTTAAATTATTGCGAACATTGTTTTTGAAACTTGTAAACACTGTTATGAATCGGTGATTTCTTTTTATTAGATGAATTCTTTTGAATGGATGGGATTTTTTTTAAAATTTGAATATTTCTTTTGAATCGGCGAATATTTTTGAATCGATGAACATTTTTTAAAATTCATGAATATTTTTTGTTTGATGATTTTTTAAAATGCATGAACCATTTTTTGTTATTCAAGATGATTTTTTATTTTTGTGAACATTGTTTTAAAAATTCATGAACATATTTTGAATTTGTGATTTTTTTTCAAATTCACGAACAGTTTTTTAATACACAAACATTTTTCCAAAATCATGGAAAAAATTAGTCCCCAAACATTTTATTATTTCTGGAACATTTTTCCAAAATTCATGTTTTCTTTTCTAATTTCATTTTTTTGAAATATTAAATTACTCTAAAGAAGAAAAACAAAAACAAAAAAAGCAAAGAGAACAAAATAAAAAACAGGGGGCGTCCCTCGCCGCTCATGGACCGGCCCAGCAGGGCGCGCGGTTGGGGATCACTTGGTCTGTTTGCATGGTTCTACAATCCAATATACCATGGCTCGATTCTTGTCATTGCCCATTTGTTTTGTTAGGCTTGCATGGACCAAAGCGGATGAAGCGAACAGAACGTACGAAAAAGGTTAATTAGACGAGAAAAATTGGAGAAACAGTCCTTCTTTTGATAACATGATTTGCCCCTAATAGATATGTCATTGTACATACCAGTGACCAAACCATATTATCATCTTTCCAATGAAAATTAGTGATACTTTAAACATCTACAAATAATTCCTGTTGCAACAGGCAGGCACAACATATTATCATCTTTTTTTTGTCTCCATTACATAGGTCCGAAACCTCGTCCGGACCGGATCGAAGCCACACCGTAGTGCTACGTTCCCGTAGAACCTCCTTGTGTCTCGCCGGGATCTGGATCTCGAACCAGAAGAATAGTCTCAGGGGAAGAGAGAACTTGGAGGAGGGGAAGGAGCAGGGAGGAAAGCTTTGGTAGGAATAATGTTCTGATTACAATTCGATAGTCTCCTTCACGCACACACGCAACTATAAGTACTTGCTATTACAAGCCACTTGGGACAAGACGGCCCACCGCGCAGTCGCCCCTCTTGTGCCGGCTCCAGGTTGTTGCATTCCCCTCTCCTTATGGAACAACTCGCCCTCGACTGTTTAGTATCAGGTCGTTGTGGCTGGTGCGATCGTACTTGCCCACTCCCAGGTTGCCATGGACAATGGCAACCCTTGCCAAGCAATCTTCAGTTGTATGCGGGTATGTCCCCCCACTTGCACCAGACGCGACTGGAGTACTTGAGCTGGTCTGGACGCGTGCTCGAGCACACAATGGAGCGACTCTGAAGAATCCTCTGAGTTGGATGGAGGAGCCGCCGGCTTGATCAGTGAAACATGCACCACTGGGTGGATTTTGCTGGACTCCGGCAGGGCCAACCGGCAAGCCACCTCACCAATGCGAGCAACTATTTGATACGGTCCTAAGTACTTGAAACCCAGCTTGTGGTTCGGTCGTCGGGCAACTGACTGTTGCACGTAGGGTTGGAGTTTCAGGAATGCCCAGTCACCCACCTTGAACTGACGATCAGAGCGTTTAGTATCTTCTTGAGCCTTCATTCGCTGTTGGGCGCGCAGCAAGTGCTCCCTGATTAAGCCTTGCATCAGATTTCTCTCAGCTAACCAGCCTGGCAGGTCAGAAGATAGTGAACTTTGCAAGTTGTCAACTCCCAGGTGACGAGGTTGGTAGCCATACAAGACTTGAAATGGTGTTGTGCCCAGTGCTGAATTGTAATTCGTATTGTACCAATATTCTGCCTGGGGCAGCCAGTGTGCCCACTTCTTAGGAGTGGAGTGGACCATGCATCTCAGGAACGTTTCCAGACACTGGTTCAGCTTTTCTGTTTGGCCATCTGTCTCGGGGTGACTAGCTGAACTCATGTTCATGGTAGTGTCCGTCAATCTGCACAGTTCTTGCCAAAGGGTGCTTGTGAAGATGGGATCCCTGTCAGTTACCAGCACTTTGGGTAGGCCATGCAGTCGATAGACCTGATCCACATAGAGTTGTGCAACCTGCAGTGCAGTGAAAGGATGTGATAGAGGTACAAAGTGCCCGTACTTGTTGAACTTGTCGATCACAACTAGGATAGTGTTGAAGGATTTGCTCTTGGGTAGCCCCCCAATGAAATCCATACTGACTAAACTCCAGGCCTCTTTGGGTATGGGAAGAGGACTGAGTAATCCGGGTTTCTTGATATGTTCAGCGTTAGCCTGCTGATAGACTGTACAGTTGTGCACATATGACTGGATGGCTTGTTTCATGGCAGGCCAGGCAAATAAGGCCTTAATTCTCTGATATGTGCCTTGGAACCCTGAGTGGCCCCCAATTCCACTACTATGCAGTGCTAGCATAATTTCCTGGTGTGCTTCAGTATTATGGCCTAGCCAAATTCTGTCCTTATATCTAATAATTTCATTATGCAGAACATAGCCTTTGTCATTTCTACCAGAGAAAGCCAATTCTTGGAGAAGTTCATTGTCTGCTGAATGAGTTTGATATCCTTCGGCAACAACTGACAACTACTTGGGGGTGCAGAAGGAAATTGCAGACAGTTCCATGGGAGTAGGTGGTCTGGACAGAGCATCACCTGCAGTATTTTCCAATCCTTTCTTGTACACAATAGTGTACTGTAGTCCAAGCAATTTGAGAAATGCTTTCTATTGCATGGGGCTGGACATTTTCTGATCTTGCAAGTGAACCAAGCTTCTGTGATCCGTAGCAACAGTGAAGGGAGCATGCTGCAAGTATGATTTCCATTTTTTCACAGCCAGTAATATTGCTAAACACTCCTTTTCATATGTGGACAATGCCTGAGATTTAGGGCTCAGAGCTTTGCCGAGATAGGAAATGGGGTGGCCTTCTTGCATCAACACAGCACCAATGCCACTGTTGCTGGCATCTGTTTCCACAATAAATTCTTTCTTGAAATTTGGGAGGGCCAACACTGGGGCTATGGCCAAAGCATCTTTCAAATGCATAAAGGCAGCCTGAGTAGTTGGTGTCCAAGCAAACACCACATCCTTTTTCAGTAGGTCAGATAGACTCCTGCTAATGATCCCATAATTTTTAATAAATCTCCTGTAATATCTAGTAAGTCCAAGGAATTCTCTGATATCTCTTGCAGTAAGAGGTACTGGCCACTCCTGAACAGCTCTGATCTTGGAAGGGTATGTGTGAACTCCCTTGCCACTGATGACATGACCCAAATATTCTAGTTCTGACTGAGCAAAAGTGCACTTAGAGTATTTCACAAACAGCTGGTTGTTCTGTAGAATTGTGAACACCTCTTCCAAGTGTGCTAGGTGTTGTTCCAAAGTCTCACTGAATATGAGGATGTCATCCATGAAATCAGTATACACTTTCTTAACAAATGAGCAAAGAGTGCATTCATTGCAGCTTGAAAGGTTGCTGGTGCATTTGTAGGTCCAAATGGCATAACCTTAAATTCATAGAGACCATGATGTGTTTTGAATGTTGTTTTATATTCTTCCCCCTCCACTAATCTTATCTGGTGGTATCCAGATCTGGGGTCTAGTTTAGTGAAGTAAGTTGCTCCTGCTAATTCATCCAAGAGCTCTTCAACTACAGGCATAGGATACTTGTGCTGCATAGTAACTGAATTGAGCTGTCTATAATCCACACAGAATCGCCAACTCCCATCTTTTTTTCTGACTAACAATGCTGGAGAAGCAAATGGGCTGGTGCTCTCTTGAATGACTCCTTGTTGTAGCATGGTAGAGATCTGCTGCTCAATTTCACTCTTCTGCATAGGATTGTATCTGTAGGGCTTGTTGTTGACAGGTTTAGCTCCTGGTAACAGGGGAATCTGATGATCAAATGATCTGTGTGGGGGAAATGTATCAGGTGTATTGAACAGCTGCTTATGTTTGTCCAAAATGGACTGAACTGAAGGAGGTATCAGGTCCTTAGTTGCTGGGGCTTCTACAATGTGACACAGCTGAATTACTTGTTCCACAACTCTTGTATTGAGCAAGCCTTGTAAGTGTTTCCCTGAAATGGCTGTGCAAGAGGTGAGCTTGTCTATGAATCCTCTCAATGTAATTCTCACACCCTAGTACTTAAACCTCATTACTTTTTTCCTCCAGTCTACCCACATGGGGCTCATTATTTCGAGCCATTGCATTCCCAAGATGATGTCGTATGTGCCAAGAGGAAGCACTTTTAGGGATGTGTTGAAGGAGTTGTTCTGACAGAACCACTGAAGATTTGGCACCTGTTTGTTGCACTGCAATGTTCCACCATTAGCAATAGTAACTTTGGCTGCAGCAATTTCCTCCACTGCACAGTGTAATTCTTGTACTAGATCAGCACTGATGAAATTTGTGGAGCTGCCTGAATCAACCAGGATCAGGAGTTGTCTTTTCCCCACCATGCCCTGCAGTTTAATACTTTCTTTAGAAGAGGTTCTTGTTGTTGCATGAACCGATAGTTTCATGCAAGCATCAGTGTCAGTATTCTTTGGCCCAGTAGTCTGTGGTGTGTCCACTTTCGATTCAGACTCACTGTCAGGGATCTCAGACATCTGAAGAGCCTCTATGAGTTCTTCCAGTACATGCAGTTGCACTGTTTGAGGACACTTGTGGCTAGGACTGTACTTTTCTCCACACTTGAAACACTCACCCCGTGCTCTGCGTTGGGCCCGTAAAGAATCCACTCTGTCAGTTTGTTTGGGACGCTCATCAACACTTTTGGCAGTAGGTGCTGCACCCATAAGTCCTTCATGCACATAAGGTTTGGAGTGCCAACGCTTGCTCGATCTGTATGTGTCCTCGGCCAGCAGAGCTTCTTGTGTTTGAGCCAAGGAATAAGCCAAATCCACTGAGGTAGGTTGTTGTAACTTGACTGGAGCACGAATGACAGGTTTCAACCCTTCCACAAACCGATTGATGAAGAAGGTCTCATCATATGAGTGATTGTACACCAGCATTTTGTGCATTTGCTCCTCAAATGTGTGTGCATAGCTGTCGACTAAATCATGTTATTTCAGAGAGAAAAACACATCGATGTCTCGAGAGTACTTGTTCCTGTTAAATTTTGTATAGACAACCACCCACAGTGCTGCCCAACTGTCAATATTGTGCATTGCTTCATAGGTTTGCAACCATAATGCCGCATTTCCTACAAAATGCATTGTCGCAAAATCGACCCATAACTCAGGCTTGACATTGTACATGCGAAAATATTTCTTGCATTGTTTCTTCCACCACTTGGGGTTCTCTCCTTCAAACTTGAGGAAATCAGATCGCGGAATACGAGCAAAAAATTTCCCAGGAGTGTACTGGAACTGAGATTTCGGCGATCCGTCGCAGTCCTCATACTCATCAGACAGTTCTTCCTGGAAGTGAGCCTCGGATTTGAAATGCTCACCACGGTTTCGATGCTGAGATGGTACCCGACGACCCCTGATGTCGTGTCCTGACTGCTGTTGAGCAGCCCCCTGTCGATTTGTAAGTTGTGGCTCTGTTCGTGCGGTCAGCGAGTCCTAGGACTGCGTTGTGTGTGGCGGCTGCTCCATGGTGTCGACACGGCGGACGATCCCCTCCAGAGACTTTCTCATCTCCGCCACAGTCGCATCGAGGGAGTTGTGCGCGGTGAGCACGTGACCCAGTGTCGACTCTGTGCGGGCCAGCGACCCTGTGGTCGTCGTGGCCAGCGCGTCGAAGGCCTTGGCCGAGGAGGAGGCATACTTGTCGAAGGAGTCCTGGAGTACATCCAATCGCTCCGTCGTCTTCGCGCCCGCCTCCGAGACCGCCTTGCTCTGCAAGATTGTCGCTTGAACGAGCTGCTGCAGCTCCGCCAAGGTGAGCTCCGCGGCCGCCATGCGCGCCGAGAGGTTAGGCTTGGCCGAACGAGCCGTCGTGGTTCTCTTTGATCTACTCGACCTAGCGCAGGTACACCGAGGTGTTTTGCGCGAGATCGCCCGAGGGGATCCGCACCTTTTGCCAGGAATTACAAGCCGATCGAAGGATTGATCGCGAGATCTGGATGAAAATTTTCGGATCAGAGGAAGCGGATCGATACACGGCTCTGAGTACCAAATGCTACGTTCCCGTAGCACCTCCCTGCGTCTCACCGGGATCTGGATCTCGAACCAAAAGAATAGTCTCAGGGGAAGAGAGAACTTGGAGGAGGGGAAGGAGCAGGGCGGAAAGCTTTGATAGGAATAATGTTCTGACTACAATTCGATAGTCTCCTTCACGTACACACGCAACTATAAGTACTTGCTATTACAAGCCACTTGGGCCAAGACGGCCCACCGCGCAGTCGCCCCTCTTGTGCAGGGTCCAGGTTGTTGCACGTAGTGCACTTCTTTATTTGATCAAAGTTTGCTAAGAAGTGACTACCATTGCATGTGCTGCTCGATGACACGCAGAAACCTCCTTTTGTCCTGATTTGTTTGTTGCACACCTATGGCGCTCATGGTAATGGCAGGGGAGCGCGGTGACAAGACCTCCGTTGTTGCGCGTGGACGGCGGCACAGGGGAAATAGCGAGGATGTGCTCTAAGACGACACTTACCGCAACACATTGTGATTACGGTGGTGCTTTGAACGATGCATCTATGCCTAAATTTGCTGTTCCATGGGAACACATGAGCAAACAATGTCATCCAAGGCCATGTCTGTGTTTAGCGCACTACAGTTGAACCGTTTTCATGGGACGTCCAAGGTAGCCAGATGAGATGATGACCGTGTCATCTTCCCTGTCCACCATGAGACGGACGAACCATGGACTCAGCCATCCGGTAACACCCCATAGACGTCGAACGAATATTACAAACAACCGTCGGTAAATCATCAGGATCAACTTAGCACCGCATGTGGTGCTCCCTCGCCGACACCCGGACACCACCCCCTCCTGTCCCGATTTGTTTGTTGCACACCTATGGTACTCCCCAGTTCCATGTGCGCCAGAGACCTTTGTTTCCTTTCTTTTCCGCCGCGCTCCCCACGAGACGCCCTCTGCCCTTTTCACCCGGCCCTCCGTGCGGCGCGCCCCACCCGTGTCGCCGCCTGCTTTTTACCGGAGGAGGCATGCGTTCAACCCCCCCGGTCGCAGCAACGTCCACTCGCGGTCCGTCCGCCGGCCCAGGCCGGCGGAGGCACCCAACGTGGCGCCTTCGCTATCGCCGCGTCGTCCTCGCCGCATACCACCGCTGGTTAAAGCCGCGGGGCCGGCCGCTCACATGCGTGCGCATCAGGATTCCGGCGTGGGGTTCCCCGTACCGCCTGTGGCTGGAACAGTGGGTGGTACGGGGGCGGGGGTCGCTTCGATGCGGTCCATGGCGTTTCGGATCGAATCCAGCGCTAGCTCCAGCTTTCGCGGGGACAGCGTTGTTGGCTTGTCCACGCGTGCATATGCCGCTGCCGCGCGCCGCTAGCTACAAATCGGTGGATGCGGGTAGCCCTCCTCCACACACTTGTCGCGCGCGTGCGCGGGTTGCCGTCGTATTATGTATGGTCGTTCGTTCCAGCCAGCGCACCGGTTTCGCCCCGTTTGGAGAGTGGAGCCAGATGCAACGATGGATACGCACGGGTGAGGGCAGACCTGCGAACTGAGTCGGGTTCGAGTGATTTTGCTAGGCATAGCTTAATTTATACTCCCTCCATCCGGAAATACTTTCATAAAAATGGATATAAATGGATGTATCTAGAACTAAAATATATCTAGATACATCCATTCCTCGAACAAGTATTTCCGGATGGAGGGACTAGTAGTTTAAAATTCGAGCGATCTTAAACTAAATGATATTTAAGGTCGACCTATGGAAAGTGGCTCGTGCTCATCTTGTAACGATCTTAAGTTACAATTTTCGACTCGGGTTAAAGTACGAGTAGATCTCACGCACCTCATGAGCTTTGGGTTTTTCTTGCAGCTCTAACGAGGGCAACTCAACTCCAATATTGTGCATAAAACAAAACAAAAAAAAAATGTACGTGGACACCTATGGGCCCAGTATACCAAATAAAATAAAGAACACTATCTACATTCAATAGTTTAATATTTATATATATTAATCGTCCCTTGTCTTGGAAAAAGCTCGGAGTATAGAAAGTCGAACTAGAAACAGATGAGTATCGAATGAATGGATGCTCTGAGATAGATCATAGTAGAACGAGAAAAGAAATTTTGATGAATGCTACTTATGTTAGTTTGAACACAAAACTTAGAAATTTCCCAGCAAAATGTGTGTGGGCACAACAGATTTCGCTCCTATACGCTCATCCCTTGCTTGCTTTTGGACAATAGGTTCCCGCGCACTAGATTAGGATTACAGTGAGGCACACCCCGGTACAAACAATGCCAAATCAATGAATAGCCCTTTGACTCTAAAGCAGTTGCTTCGTCGGACATGGACATGTGTCCCACATCCTACACTTCACCAGAATCTGCCTGGACTTGCATGTTACAGATGGGTGTGAGGTCAGTCCAACCTCGTGGTCGTTGCGGCGCGGCGCGAACAATGGGGAGCTGCTGATGCTGGCATTGGTCACAACCGCCACCGTTTGCGCCTCCTCCACTTCCGTGATGGTACAATGCACCGAGGTGCCTGACCTCCGGGGAATAAGGCCGCCAACCGGCCTCGGAGCCCGGCCACAGCATGGGCTCCTCACCACTAACGTTGGGCCTCCTCTAAAAGGATATGCCATTACTTGTACCGTAAAGATATTAGTATTTATCTTGGGCGTTAAGCCATATAAATCGATTTGGGCAACAAGTCATGTAACCCTACCCCTTATCCACATACATAAGGGAGGTATGAGCCTCTCAAGGGGGCATCCACAGATCCAATCTCATACGAGACAATCAATACAATGACATGTAAGATGTAAGGTATTGCCTCACCACGAGGGCCTAAACCTGGGTAAAACTCACGTTCTGTGTCTACCCTAATCTGATTCTTTCTGTGTGCTCCGCCCTATGAGAAACCCTATGCAGGATCCGTCGGTTTGTGCACTGTTAGTTGCCGCACTAGGTAGGGGATGGCACACATAGATCAATATTTTTAGATGAGTTTTCCTCTTCAATGTAAAGTTTCGACTGCGGCATCTGATGGTCGATCAAATTATTTAGTCACCGGGCATTATTTAGTCACGTACTCGTAAGAGAGCTTTCAAACAAAGATCAAACTTAAATTATTACAATGTTGATGGGTGGCCTCCCATTAAGCGCCAACTTTTAGGTTGCTTAGCTCAACCTTTTACCTTTCAATGTAGTATTAGACCTCCGGTGTCCTAAGTTTTGTTGGGGAACGTAGTAATTTTAAAAAAAAATTATACGCACACACATGGTTATGGTGATGCATAGCAACAAGAGGGGAGAGTGTGTCCACGTACCCTTGTAGACCGAAAGCGGAAGCGTTATGACAATGCGGTTGATGTAGTCGTACGTCTTCACGATTCGACCGATCCAAGTACCGAACGCATGGCACCTCCGAGTTCAGCACACATTCAGCTCGATGACGTCCCACGAGCTCCGATCCAGCAAAGCTTTGCGGGAGAGTTCCGTCAGCACGACAGCGTGATGACGGTGTTGATGATGCTACCGACGCAGGGCTTCGCCTAAGCACCACTACGATATTACCGAGGTGGAATATGGTGGAGGGGGGCACCGCACACGGCTAAGAAATCAATGATCAATTATTGTGTCTCCAAGGGGTGCCTCCCTCCCCGTATATAAAGGAGTGGAGGAGGGGGAGGGCCGGCCCTCTCTATGACGCGCCCTAGGGGAGTCCTACTCCCACTGGGAGTAGGATTCCCCCTTTCCTAGTAGAATTAGGAGCCCTTCCAAGTAGTAGGAGTAGGAGAGAAGGAAAGGGAAAAGAGAAGAGAAGGAAGGAGGGGGCGCCGCCCCTCCCCCTAGTCCAATTCGGACTAAGCCTTGGGGGGCGTGCAGCCTCCCCTCTCTCTTTCCCCTAAAACCCAATAAGGCCCATATACTCCCCGACGAATTCCCGTAACTCCCCGGTACTCCGAAAAATATCCGAATCACTCAGAACCTTTCTGATGTCCGAATATAGTCGTCCAATATATCGATCTTTACGTCTCGACCATTTCAAGACTCCTCGTCATGTTCCCGATCTCATCCGGGACTTCGAACTACCTTCGGTACATCAAAACACATAAACTCATAATACAAATCGTCACCGAACGTTAAGCGTGCGAACCCTACGGGTTCGAGAACTATGTAGACTGTTGGAAATATGCCCTAGAGGCAATAATAAAAAGGATTATTATTATATTTCCCTGTTCATGATAATTGTCTTTTATTCATGCTATAATTGTGTTATCCGGAAATCGTAATACATGTGTGAATGCATAGACACCAACATGTCCCTAGTAAGCCTCTAGTTGACTAGCTCGTTGATCAACAGATGGTCATGGTTTCCTGACTATGGACATTGGATGTCATTGATAACGAGATCACATCATTAGGAGAATGATGTGATGGACAAGACCCAATCCTAAACATAGCACAAGATCGTATAGTTCGTTTGCTAGAGTTTTTCCAATGTCAAGTATCTTTTCCTTAGACCATGAGATCGTGTAACTCCCGGATACCGTAGGAGTGCTTTGGGTGTACCAAACGTCACAACGTATCTGGGTGACTATAAAGGTATACTACGGGTATTTCCGAAAGTGTCTGTTGGGTTGACACGGATCAAGACTGCGATTTGTCACTCCATATGACGGAGAGGTATCTCTGGGCCCACTCGGTAATGCATCATCATAATGAGCTCAAAGTGACCAAGTGTCTGGTCACGTGATCATGCATTACGGTACGAGTAAAGTGACTTGCCGGTAATGAGATTGAACGAGGTATTGGGATACCGATGATCGAATCTCGGGCAAGTAACGTACCGATTGACAAAGGGAATTGTATACGGGGTTGCTTGAATCCTCGACATCGTGGTTCATCCGATGAGATCATCGAGGAGCATGTGGGAGCCAACATGGGTATCCAGATCCCGCTGTTGGTTATTGACCGGAGAGTCGTCTCGGTCATGTCTACATGTCTCCCGAACCCGTAGGGTCTACACACTTAAGGTTCGGTGACGCTAGGGTTGTAGAGATATGAGTATGCAGTAACCCGAAAGTTGTTCGGAGTCCCGGATGAGATCCCGTATGTCACGAGGAGTTCCGGAATGGTCCGGAGGTGAAGAATTATATATAGGAAGTGCAGTTTCGGCCATTGGGGGAGTTTCGGGGGTCAACGGTATTGTACCGGGACCACCGGAAGGGTCCCGGGGGGTCCATCGGGTGGGGCCACCCATCCCGGAGGGCCCCATGGGCTGAAGTGGGGAGGGAACCAGCCCATAGTGGGCTGGTGCGCCCCCCCTTGGGCCCCCCATGCGCCTAGGGTTGGGAACCCTAGGGGAGGGGGCGCCTCCACTTGCCTTGGGGGGCACTCCACCCCCTTGGCCGCCGCCCCCCCTAGGAGATCCCATCTCCTAGGGCCGGTGCACCCCCTAGGGGGGCCTATATAAAGGGGGGGAGGGAGGGCAGCCGCACCCCTGAAGCCTTGGCGCCTCCCTCTCCCCTCCTACACCTCTCCCTCTCGCAGAAGCTCGACGAAGCCCTGCTGCGGTGACTGCTACATCCACCACCACGCCGTCGTGCTGCTGGATCTTCATCAACCTCTCCTTCCCCCTTGCTGGATCAAGAAGGAGGAGACGTCACGCTGACCGTACGTGTGTTGAACGCGGAGGTGCCGTCCGTTCGGCGCTAGGATCTCCGGTGATTTGGATCACGACGAGTACGACTCCCTCATCCCCGTTCTTTGAACGCTTCTTCTCGCGATCTACAAAGGTATGTAGATGCATCCGATCACTCGTTGCTAGATGAACTCATAGATGGATCTTGGTGAAAACGTAGGAAATTTTTTTGTTTTCTGCAACGTTCCCCAACAGTGGCATCATGAGCTAGGTCTATGTGTAGTTCTCTTTGCACGAGTAGAACACAATTTGTTGTGGGCGTAGATGTTGTCAACTTTCTTGCCGCTACTAGTCTTATTTTGCTTCAGCGGTATTGTGGGATGAAGCGGCCCGGACCAACCTTACACGTACGCTTACGTGAGACCGGTTCCACCGACTGACATGCACTAGTTGCATAAGGTGGCCGGCGGGTGTCTGTCTCTCCCACTTTAGTTGGAGCGGATTCGACGAAAAGGGTCCTTATGAAGGGTAAATAGAAGTTGACAAATCACGTTGTGGCTTTAACGTAGGTAAGAAAACGTTCTTGCTAGAACCCTCTTGCAGCCACGTAAAACTTGCAACAACAATTAGAGGACGTCTAACTTGTTTTTGCAGCAAGTGTTTTGTGATGTGATATGGCCAAAGTTGTGATGAATGATGAATGATATATGTGATGTATGAGATCATGTTCTTGTAATAGGAATCACGACTTGCATGTCGATGAGTATGACAACCGGCAGGATCCATAGGAGTTCTCTTTATTTTTTTGTATGACCTGCGTGTCATTGAGAAACACCATGTAAATTACTTTACTTTATTGCTAAACGTGTTAGCCATAGTAGTAGAAGTAATAGTTGACGAGCAACTTCATGGAGACACGATGATGGAGATCATGATGATGGAGATCATGGTGTCATGCCGGTGACAAGATGATCATGGAGCCCCAAGATGGAGATCAAAGGAAGCTATATGATACTGGCCATATCATGTCACTATTATTTGATTGCATGTGATGTTTATCATGTTTTTGCATCTTGTTTACTTAGAACGACGGTAGTAAATAAGATGATCCCTCATAATAATTTCAAGAAAGTGTTCCCCCTAACTATGCACCGTTGCGACAGTTCGTTGTTTTGAAGCACCACGTGATGATCGGGTGTGATAGATTCCAACGTTCACATACAATGGGTGTAAGACAGATTTACACATGCAAACACTTAGGTTGACTTGACGAGCCTAGCATGTACAGACATGGCCTCAGAACACAGAAGACCGAAAGGTCGAGCATGAGTCATATAGAAGATACGATCAACATGAAGATGTTCACCGATGTTGACTAGTCCGTCTCACGTGATGATCGGACACGGCCTAGTTAACTCGGATCATGTTATACTTAGATGACTGGAGGGATGTCTATCTGAGTGGGAGTTCATTGAATAATTTGATTAGATGAACTTAATTATCATGAACTTAGTATAAAATCTTTACAACATGTATTGTAGATCAAATGGCCAACATTGTCCTCAACTTCAACGCGTTCCTAGAGAAAATCAAGCTGAAAGACGATGGCAGCAACTATACGGACTGGGTCCGGAACCTGAGGATCATCCTCATAGCTGCCAAGAAAGATTATGTCCTACAAGCACCACTAGGTGAAGCACCTGCTCTCCCTGCAGAACAAGATGTTATGAACGCTTGGCAGACACGTGCTGATGATTACTCCCTCGTTCAGTGCGGCATGCTTTACAACTTAGAACCGGGGCTCCAAGAGCGTTTTGAGAGACACGGAGCATATGAGATGTTCGAAGAGCTGAAAATGGTTTTTCAAGCTCATGCCCGGGTCGAGAGATATGAAGTCTCCGACAAGTTCTTCAGCTGTAAGATGGAGGAAAACAGTTCTGTCAATGAGCACATACTCACTATGTCTGGGTTACATAACCGCTTGACTCAGCTGGGAGTTAATCTCCCGGATGACGCGGTCATTGAGAGAATCCTTCAGTCGCTTCCACCGAGCTACAAGATCTTTGTGATGAACTTCAATATGCAGGGGATGGAAAAGACCATTCCTGAAGTATTTGCAATGCTGAAATCAGCAGAGGTAGAAGTCAAAAAGGAACATCAAGTGTTGATGGTGAATAAAACCACTAAGTTCAAGAAAGGCAAGGGTAAGAAGAAATTCAAGGAGGACGGCAAGGGAGTTGCCGCGCCCGGTAAGCAAGCTGTCGGGAAGAAGCCAAAGAATGGACCCAAGCCCGAGACTGAGTGTTTTTATTGCAAGGGAAGTGGTCACTGGAAGAAGAACTGCCCCAAATACTTAGCGGACAAGAAGGCCGGCATCACGAAAGGTATATGTGATATACATGTAATTGATGTGTACCTTACCAGTACTCATAGTAGCTCCTGGGTATTTGATACCGGTGCGGTTGCTCACATTTGTAACTCAAAGCAGGAGCTGCGGAATAAGCGGAGACTAGCGAAGGACGAGGTGACGATGCGCGTCGGGAATGGTTCCAAGGTCGATGTGATCGCCGTCGGCACGCTACCTCTACATTTACCTACGGGATTAGTTTTAAACCTCAATAATTGTTATTTAGTGCCAGCTTTGAGCATGAACATTGTATCAGGATCTCGTTTAATACGAGATGGCTACTCATTTAAATCCGAGAATAATGGTTGTTCTATTTATATGAGAGATATGTTTTATGGTCATGCTCCGATGGTGAATGGTTTATTCTTAATGAATCTCGAGCGTAATGCTACACATATTCATAGTGTGAATACCAAAAGATGTAGGGTTGATAATGATAGTCCCACATACTTGTGGCACTGCCGCCTTGGTCACATAGGTGTCAAACGCATGAAGAAGCTCCATGCAGATGGACTTTTAGAGTCTCTTGATTACGAATCATTTGACACGTGCGAACCATGCCTCATGGGTAAAATGACCAAGACTCCGTTCTCAGGAACAATGGAGTGAGCAACCAACTTATTGGAAATCATACATACTGATGTGTGCGGTCCAATGAGTGTTGAGGCTCGCGGTGGCTATCGTTATGTTCTCACCCTCACTGATGACTTGAGTAGATATGGGTATGTCTATTTAATGAAACACAAGTCTGAGACCTTTGAAAAGTTCAAGGAATTTCAGAGTGAGGTTGAGAATCAACGTGACAGGAAAATCAAGTTCTTGCGATCAGATCGTGGGGGAGAATATTTGAGTCACGAATTTGGCACACACTTAAGAAAATGTGGAATAGTTTCACAACTCACGCCGCCTGGAACACCTCAGCGTAATGGTGTGTCCGAACGTCGTAATCGCACTCTATTAGATATGGTGCGATCTATGATGTCTCTTACCGATTTACCGCTATCATTTTGGGGCTATGCTTTAGAGACTGCCGCATTCACTTTAAATAGGGCTCCGTCGAAATCCGTTGAGACGACACCGTATGAATTATGGTTTGGGAAGAAACCTAAGCTGTCGTTTCTAAAAGTTTGGGGATGCGATGCTTATGTCAAGAAACTTCAACCTGAAAAGCTCGAACCCAAGTCGGAAAAATGCGTCTTCATAGGATACCCTAAAGAAACTATTGGGTATACCTTCTACCTCAGATCCGAAGGCAAGATCTTTGTTGCCAAGAATGGATCCTTTCTAGAGAAAGAGTTTCTCTCGAAAGAAGTAAGTGGGAGGAAAGTAGAACTTGATGAAGTATTACCTCTTGAACCGGAAAGTGGCGCAACTCAAGAAAATGTTCCTGAGGTTCCTGCACCGACTAGAGAGGAAGTTAATGATGGTGATCATGAAACTTCAGATCAAGTTGCTACTGAACTTCGTAGGTCCACAAGGACACGTTCCGCACCAGAGTGGTACGGCAACCCTGTCTTGGAAATCATGTTGTTAGACAACGGTGAACCTTCGAACTATGAAGAAGCGATGGCGGGCCCAGATTCCGACAAATGGCTGGAAGCCATGAAATCCGAGATAGGATCCATGTATGAAAACGAAGTATGGACTTTGACTGACTTGCCCGTTGAGCGGCGAGCCATAGAAAATAAATGGATCTTTAAGAAGAAGACAGACGCGGATGGTAATGTGACCATCTATAAAGCTCGGCTTGTCGCTAAGGGTTATCGACAAGTTCAAGGGGTTGACTACGATGAGACTTTCTCACCCGTAGTGAAGCTGAAGTCCGTCCGAATCATGTTAGCAATTGCCGCATTCTATGATTATGAGATATGGCAAATGGACGTCAAAACGGCATTCCTTAATGGTTTCCTTAAGGAAGAATTGTATATGATGCAGCCGGAAGGTTTTGTCGATCCTAAGAATGCTGACAAGGTGTGCAAGCTCCAACGCTCGATTTATGGGCTGGTGCAAGCATCTCGGAGTTGGAACATTCGCTTTGATGAGATGATCAAAGCGTTTGGGTTTATGCGGACTTATGGAGAAGCCTGCGTTTACAAGAAAGTGAGTGGGAGCTCTGTAGCATTTCTCATATTATATGTAGATGACATACTTTTGATGGGAAATGATATAGAACTTTTGGACAGCATTAAGGCCTACTTGAATAAAAGTTTTTCAATGAAGGACCTTGGAGAAGCTGCTTATATATTAGGCATCAAGATCTATAGAGATAGATCAAGACGCCTCATAGGTCTTTCACAAAGCACATACCTTGATAAGATATTGAAGAAGTTCAATATGGATCAGTCTATGAAGGGGTTCTTGCCTGTGTTGCAAGGTGTGAAATTGAGCTCAGCTCAATGTCCGACCATGGTAGAAGATATAGAAGAGATGAGTGTCATCCCCTATGCCTCAGCCATAGGGTCTATTATGTATGCCATGCTGTGTACCAGGCCTGATGTAAACCTTGTCGTAAGTTTGGTAGGAAGGTACCAAAGTAATCCCGGCAAGGAACACTGGACAGCGGTCAAGAATATCCTGAAGTACCTGAAAAGGACTAAGGACATGTTTCTCGTTTATGGAGGTGACGAAGAGCTCGTCGTAAAGGGTTACGTCGACGCTAGCTTCGACACAGATCTGGATGACTCTAAGTCACAAACCGGATACGTGTATATGTTGAATGGTGGAGCAGTAAGCTGGTGCAGCTGTAAGCAAAGCGTCGTGGCGGGATCTACATGTGAAGCGGAGTACATGGCAGCCTCGGAGGCAGCGCATGAAGAAATTTGGGTGAAGGAGTTCATCACCGACCTAGGAGTCATACCCAATGCGTCGGGGCCGATCAAACTCTTCTGTGACAACACTGGAGCTATTGCACTTGCCAAGGAGCCCAGGTTTCACAAGAAGACCAGGCACATCAAGCGTTGCTTCAACTCCATTCATGAAAATGTTCAAGATGGAGACATAGATATTTGTAAAGTACATACGGATCTGAATGTCGCAGATTCGTTGATTAAACCTCTCCCTAGGGCAAAACATGATCAACACCAGAACTCTATGGGTGTTCGATTCATCACAATGTAACTAGATTATTGACTCTAGTGCAAGTGGGAGACTGTTGGAAATATGCCCTAGAGGCAATAATAAAAAGGATTATTATTATATTTCCTTGTTCATGATAATTGTCTTTTATTCATGCTATAATTGTGTTATCCGGAAATCGTAATACATGTGTGAATGCATAGACACCAACATGTCCCTAGTAAGCCTCTAGCTGATTAGCTCGTTGATCAACAGATGGTCATGGTTTCCTGACTATGGACATTGGATGTCATTGATAACGAGATCACATCATTAGGAGAATGATGTGATGGACAAGACCCAATCCTAAACATAGCACAAGATCGTATAGTTCGTTTGCTAGAGTTTTTCCAATGTCAAGTATCTTTTCCTTAGACCATGAGATCGTGTAACTCCCGGATACCGTAGGAGTGCTTTGGGTGTACCAAACGTCACAACGTATCTGGGTGACTATAAAGGTATACTACGGGTATTTCCGAAAGTGTCTGTTGGGTTGACACGGATCAAGACTGCGATTTGTCACTCCATATGACGGAGAGGTATCTCTGGGCCCACTCGGTAATGCATCATCATAATGAGCTCAAAGTGACCAAGTGTCTGGTCACGTGATCATGCATTACGGTACGAGTAAAGTGACTTGCCGGTAACGAGATTGAACGAGGTATTGGGATACGGACGATCGAATCTCGGGCAAGTAACGTACCGATTGACAAAGGGAATTGTATACGGGGTTGCTTGAATCCTCGACATCGTGGTTCATCCGATGAGATCATCGAGGAGCATGTGGGAGCCAACATGGGTATCCAGATCCCGCTGTTGGTTATTGACCGGAGAGTCGTCTCGGTCATGTCTACATGTCTCCCGAACCCGTAGGGTCTACACACTTAAGGTTCGGTGACGCTAGGGTTATAGAGATATGAGTATGGAGTAACCCGAAAGTTGTTCGGAGTCCCGGATGTGATCCCGGACGTCACGAGGAGTTCTGGAATGGTCCGGAGGTGAAGAATTATATATAGGAAGTGCAGTTTCGGCCATCAGGAGAGTTTCGGGGGTCAACAGTATTGTACCGGGACCACCAGAAGGGTCCCGGGGGGTCCACCGGGTGGGGCCACCCATCCCGGAGGGCCCCATGGGCTGAAGTGGGGAGGGAACCAACCCATAGTGGGCTGGTGCGCCCCCCCTTGGGCCCCCCATGCGCCTAGGGTTGGGAACCCTAGGGGAGGGGGCGCCTCCACTTGCCTTGGGGGGCACTCCACCCCCTTGGCCGCCGCCCCCCTAGGAGATCCCATCTCCTAGGGCTGGCGCACCCCCTAGGGGGGCCTATATAAAGGGGGGAGGGAGGGCAGCCGCACCCCTGAAGCCTTGGCGCCTCCCTCTCCCCTCCTACACCTCTCCCTCTCGCAGAAGCTCGGCGAAGCCCTGCTGCGGTGACTGCTGCATCCACCACCACGCCGTCGTGCTGCTGGATCTTCATCAACCTCTCCTTCCCCCTTGCTGGATCAAGAAGGAGGAGACCTCACGCTGACCGTACGTGTGTTGAACGCGGAGGTGCCGTTCATTCGGCGCTAGGATCTCCGGTGATTTGGATCACACGAGTACGACTCCCTCATCCCCGTTCTTTGAACGCTTCCGCTCGCGATCTACAAAGGTATGTAGATGCATCCGATCACTCGTTGCTAGATGAACTCATAGATGGATTTTGGTGAAAACGTAGGAATTTTTTTTGTTTTCTGCAACGTTCCCCAACATAGACATGACCGAGACACGTTTCCGGTCAATAACCAATAGCGGAACCTGGATGCTCATATTGGCTCCCACATATTCTACGAAGATCTTTATCGGTCAAGCCGCATAACAACATACGTTGTTCCCTTTGTCATTGGTATGTTACTTGCCCGAGATTCGATCGTCGGTATCGCAATACCTAGTTCAATCTCGTTACCGGCAAGTCTCTTTACTCGTTCTGTAATACATCATCCCGCAACTAACTCATTAGTTACAATGCTTGCAAGACTTATAGTGATGTGCATTACCGAGAGGGCCCAGAGATACCTCTCCGACAATCGGAGTGACAAATCCTAATCTCGAAATACGCCAACTCAACAAGTACCTTCGGAGACACCTGTAGAGCACCTTTATAATCACCCAGTTATGTTGTGACGTTTGGTAGCACACAAAGTGTTCCTCTGGTAAACGGGAGTTGCATAATCTCATAGTCATAGGAACATGTATAAGTCATGAATAAAGCAATAGCAACATACTAAACGATCAAGTGCTAAGCTAACAGAATGGGTCAAGTCAATCACATCATTCTCTAATGATGTGATCCCGTTAATCAAATGACAACTCATGTCTATGGCTAGGAAACTTAACCATCTTTGATTCAACGAGCTAGTCAACTAGAGGCATACTAGTGACACTCTTTTTGTCTATGTATTCACACATGTATCAAGTTTCCGGTTAATACAATTCTAGCATGAATAATAAACATTTATCATGAAATAAGGAAATAAATAATAACTTTATTGTTGCCTCTAGGGCATATTTCCTTCAAGTTTTTCGTTACTTACCGCACATATTCGCTTCAGAGGTGGAATATATTTTTCTTTCTCTCCGGATTTCATCGGGAAGTATCTCATGATCACTTTGTCATATATTATGAAAGTTACCTTCCCTTCAGTACAGTCCAAAGCTGCACCTGTGGTGTTCAAAATGGTCTCTCAAGAATAGTAGATAATTTTTCATCTTTAGGCATATCAAGTATACTTAGTTTATCCGAGCAGATGTAGTTCATGTCCTTCGTGACTGTAAGCACACGGGTTGGCGGCAATGGGTGTAGGGTTAGCGTGTGAATAAACACAAGTATGGCTGGATGATTTCCCTGCTGATGTAACCCATCTTGTAACCGGCATTTTTGCCGTGTATTAAATGGAATACGAGTGTTCCATGTCAAAAAAATCATTAGGAATAATGTGTCCGTCCAATCTCAAGAGCACGTCTTTGGCTGCTCCTATTTGTTTCTTCGTAGACTTGTCAGCCATCTGCAAAGTTATTCCTATCGGGATGCATTCTCCTAAATTCAACTTGCAATAAAGAGTTAAAGGCATAACGCTTAATTCGGCTCCAATATTGCAAAGAGCGTTATTTATATCGATATTACCTATGGAACAAAATATTGTCAGTATACTCGGGCCTCCGAGTTTAGCTGTTGTATTTTTCTCAAAGGGATACTTCGTTATCATAGCCACATGTTCTTCTAAATTCATACTTCTTTTATTATTAATTATATCACGCATAAACATAGAAAAAGTAGGAATCTTCAATATATAAGTTATGTGCAAAGAAACTTTAAGATTCTTAATAGCCTTCAATAAAGACGAATATAACTCATTATTCGAAGGTGGTCTAATTTCCTTAGGGTAAGAGAGAGTTTTATTTGTTTTACCTATCTCCTTTTCTTTCTCCTTACCTTTGTCTTTATTTTTTTTGTTACCTGACTGCTTTCACCTCTTGTTGGATATGGAGGCTTGCTGCTCTTCTCTAAGATAATTTTCCCTGTTCTTTTAGATTCTGGGTCAGCATCCTCTTCATTATTATCATTGTTACCATCAATGGTTTATGTTTTGGAATCAACTTGTTTTATTATTCTCCCCTTCTTCTTCATTACCTTGTGCATTTTGATGAGCTGGTTCTTCTTGGTCTTTGTCATTGTTGAGAAGTTCTTCATCTTCTTGAGTTTGTTGCTGACTTGCCCTCCTCTTCAATGCTTGTTCTTTATCATACCACTCAGGCCCATTTGGGTCCTCCGTCACTTTACCACTTCGAGTACCAATGTCATTAAAAGAAACAAGGTTATCATTCTCAAGTTGGGCAAGAATTAAAAATTGAGTTTCAAAAATTTGCGAGTGTTTATCAAGATTGTTCACGGCATGACCTAAACCATCTAGTCACACAGGTAAGATATAACCTTTTCATTGTGATGAATACATCGCCTCATATCTCTGTTGAAATCCTCTTGATGGTGCTTAAACCTATTCATTGTCTCCCCGGACTCATCTTCCGTCAATAGATATTAAATAGATCCATTTTTTCTTGAATAACTGGTTCAACAAGTTTACCTTTTTCTTGAGTCACCTCCCTAAATTCCTTCATGTATTCAACATGATAAATTACCGTGTGTTTAACTGGTTCCTCAATATCCCGTTACTCTTTAGCTGTCATAATTTCTTCTATAGGTGTTTTTCCTTCTTCTAGAATTAAAGCCACAAAATGTCCTCTTGCCCTTAAATCAAGAACGGATTTAGATTCATCATTGATTCCATGATAGAATATATGAAGTATAACATATTCAGCAAAACCATGATTAGGGAAAAGATTCAGGAGTTTAGAATATCTCCACCATGCAGTAAGATCCTTTCGGAATCTTGCAATTTTAGAGCAAGGGAAATTTTTAGCCATAAACGCTTGTGCACACATCTTGTAGATGGTTATGCTGCAATGTTGTAGCCTGTTACACTATTCTTCTGCTTCATCTTTCAGAGAAAACTTGAACAGTTTCGATAGAAAAAAACTATTGGGACACATCTTCATCCATACTTACTCTAAGCATAGAAGGAAGAATATTGAAAAACTAACAAACAAATTGTCTTCAACCCTACTTACTTATAGGCTGACTTGGCCCAGGAAACAAGGTTCTAATCCCTCCATCTACTGGTAGAAGGTCACTTCATATTTTTATGTCTAACTTTGACTCTTAATTTTACCGACAAAATGTGAGTCATATATTATAAAAAGTATGTCATTGGATGGACATTTCAAAGAACTTTTCCATAATGTATTTTTGATGAAATATAACCCATATTTTGTTAACCAAAATTATAAGTCAAAGTTGGACAAGAAAAACAAAGTGGCCCTGTATATAAAAATGGAGGGAGTAGTTTTATTTATTTTGAATTGAGGGGCGTGCCCGCGATATCATTTCATTTATAAAAGAAATCGATAAACAGGTTTAAGACATATAATCTCGAGGGACCCCAGAACAACATACCATGTCACCCCAGGGGGAAGAAAGGATCGACACCTACAACAGGAAGATAAAGCAAGATAGCACACACAGTTGGTAACCACGCATCATTCCATCCAGTGCACAAATACCTCCAAACATACATAACACTGCTAAAACAGAACTCAAAAGAAGAACACTACAGGAAACAATCCCTACTCCATCATCCTACTCCCAGTATTTTGGTCATCAGTGCCCATCTACTTCTCTTGTTGAAGAACCCGTTGGCAACATCAACGAGCAATGCCGCCACGGCTCGTGGCATAAGTTGCCCTTCTCTTTTCTGTAAACCAGCCCAATAAGACATCCAATAAGAAACTTGAAAGAATATCACACTAGGGTCATGCCGGTAAAAATGACGGAAAGTGGCAATGTTTCTTGTTTTCCACAAAGACCATAAAACTGTCGTTACCCCCACTGCCATAGTCTGTCATCTGTATTTTTCCTTAGGGAAACTCTCAACCCAACTGCTAAAATCTTCAATCTTGCAGGAAATATTGTGTATTCTGGTGACATCTCTAACGACCTACCAAATGAATCTAGCAACTACACATGTACAAATAAATGCTCCACTGTTTGAGGATGATCACAAAAGCTATAGTTCTTATCCTTACCTTTTCAGTTTCTTTTGGCCAAGTTATCTCTAGTCAGCACTCTATTTCTAAATACCAACCACATCAAAACTTTCACTTTCAAAGGTATCTTAGCGTACCATAGCTTTCTATGTTTCCAAACTACTTGATCAGTTTTTAGCGCCAAATATAAAGACCTTACAGAGAACTTTCCAGATTTATTCAACAACTAGCTACATTTGTCCTCTTGATCTTTTAACACTACTCTACTTCAAATCTCTTTATGTTCGTACCACATGTATGCTATATCTCCCCAGAGAATTCTTCTAAATCTAATAAGGCTCATATTTTCAGATAAAGCTTTAGCTACAGTAAAATTAGCACTAATGGTAAGCAAAAATGGTCTAGGAAATCGAACACCGAGTGGTTTGTCACCTAGCCATACATCACTCCGAAACAGAGTTCTCTCCCTATTTCCTACTATCTTTCTGCTAAATTGTAGGAAAATGCATCTAACCCTACCAAAAAATGAGACTTTCCATACTTTTTTTTACAATCTCTTAAGGCACATCTTATATACTTAAGTAGTTGATCCCCACTACTTCTGTTTATCTCAACATGCACATATGTCACATCATCACACATGCCATCTCATCGACTCTTCTATTTTATTCCGCTCAACATGCATGCACTGCCTATACTAATTCTCTCAACATGCACACCCCCCCTTTATAAACCCCACTACTTTTATTTATATCTTGACATGCATGCAAAATACTACTTAATAATTTTTTGATAACTATATAATAATAATAATAAAATACATCAAATCATATGTATTTTTAATCTTTAGTTCATATTCAAATTTAAGATGGCAAAATCCATCAAAATAATATATTGCCACATATTACTGTGTGTTCCCGCTGCAACGAGCGGGGTATCATCTAGTTTATCTAAATTTCTTTCTCACTAGATCTTGCCACATTCCTCTCTCATTTTATAACTTCCAAATCCATTTACAGAGAAGAGAAACATTTGTATCATCCTTGATGGACATGTGATCTTCCTCGACCTTTAATTTGTGAGAAAAGCGAACCTCCTGGGCTCCTCTTGCGTCGTCCCCCGGGGCGACCGAGAGGGCCAACCCTAGCCGCCGGCTCCTTCCTCCCCTCCACCCTCCCCTCCCCCGCCGTCGCCGGCAAGAGCAGTCGGGCAAAGCCTGGTGGCATCAGCGGCGGTGGGCTCCTCTTCCTCTTCGTTCCAGCGCTGGGCCGACTCGGGTAGGTCTGCTGGAAGGGGACGCCGTGCTCCCGCAGGGCTGGTGGAGCGGTGGCAAGAGCCAGCAGCGGCGGCTTGCGATGCGTTGGGTGGTGGCGTCGAGCGCGATGGCTGGCCGCGCGGCGGCTGCGGGGTCCTGGGCCACCGATCTGGTGCAGGCGGAGCTCGCATATGGATGGTGGTGCCCCGGTGTGCGTGCGGGGTGGCGCGCAGCACCGGGGCTAGGCGTGGTGGGAGACGTCAGGCTGCGGGCGGTTGTTTGTGGCGGCGGTGGCGGGTCACACCCCAGCGTGCTCGTGCTAGAGGATCCGGTGCTGCGACGTCTTGGCTTCTTCGGGTGACACGAGGTGTTCTCCTCCCTGGCGTGCTGTTGGGGCTTCGAGCTAGGCCATGGCCGGCGGCGGCTATAGTGGTGTGCGGGGGATTCGGTGGCCGATGGTGTGGTGGATCTAGGGTTAGGTGGTGGAGGGCCTCGAGGGCTGGACCAGATCCGGCCCATGGAGGCCCACCGCTCTGGTGGCTCGTCTGTTTGGGCTGCCCCAGCGATGATGCTGGATGACCCGGTGATCCGTTCCCCCGACCAAGGTGGAGCTCCTTGCGTATGGACCAGCATCGGGGATGCCCGATCCTAACCGACGGCGGTTCCGCTATAATGTTATCCGTGTCCGACTGCCTGTCCTAGGTCGTCATGCTGCTCGTTGGTGGTGGTGGGTTCTCCTTGGATGTCGGGGCAGCAGCCCTGGATGGTGAGACTGCACGGGTGGCTCAGTGATACGTCTCCAACGTATCTATAATTTTTGATTGTTACATGCTGTTATATTATCAATCTTGGATGTTTTATAATCATTTTATAGTTATTTTATATCGTTTTTTGGTACTAACCTATTGACACAGTGCCAAGTGCCAGTTGCTATTTTTTTCCATGTTTTTTACATCGCAGAAAATCAATACCAAACAGAGTCCAAATGCCACGAAAATTACAGAGATTTTTTATGGACCAGAAGACACCTAATGGGCCAAGGCTGCGCCTGGGTTGTGCTCTAACGAGAGCACAACCCACTAGGGCACGCCAGGAGGCCCAGGTGCGCCATGGTGGGTTGTTCCCACCTCGGGTGCCCCCCGGACCGCCTCTTTGCTCTATAAATACCCTAATATTCTAGAAATCCTAGGGTAGTCAACGAAAATCAATTCCAGCCGCAGCAGAGTCCAGAACCACCAGATCCAATCTAGACACTATCACGGATGGGGTTCACCACCTCCATTGGTGCCTCTCCGATGATGCGTGAGTAGTTCTTTGTAGACCTTCGGGTCCGTAGTTAGTAGCTAGATGGATTCCTCTCTCTCGTTTGATTCTCAATACAATGGTCTCTTGGAGATCCATATGATGTAACTCTTTTTGCGGTGTGTTTGTTGGGATCGGGTGAACTTTGAGTTTATGATCAGATCTATTTTTTTATATCCAAGAAAGTATTTGAGTTTATGATCAGATCTATCTTTTTATATCCAAGAAAGTATTTGAGTTTCTTTGATCTCTTTTATGCATGATTGCTTATAGCCTCGTATTTCTTCTCCGATATTTGGGTTTTGTTTGGCCAACTTGATCTATTTATCTTGCAATGGGAAGAGTTGCTTTGTAGTGGGTTCAATCTTACGGTGCTTGATCCCAGTGACAGAAGGGGAACCGACACGTATGTATCATTGCTACTAAGAATAAAACAATGGGGTATATCTCTACATAGATAGATCTTGTCTACATCATGGCATCGTTCTTATTGCATTACTTCGTTTCTCCATGAACTTAATAAAGTAGATGCATGCTGGATAGCGGTCGATGTGTGGAGTAATAGTAGTAGATGCAGGCAGGAGTTGGTCTACTAATCTTGGACGTAATGCCTATGTAATGATCATTTCTTGGATATCGTCATGAGTATTTGAAGTTCTATCAATTGCCGAACAGTAATTTGTTTACCCACCGTTTGTTATTTTTCTCGACAGAAGCCACTAGTGAAACCTACGGCCCCCGGATCTCTTTCTCATATTATTTGCCTTTGCGATCTATTTTATTTGCCTTTTATTTTCAGATCTATTAAATCCAAAAATACAAAAATATCTTGCTGCAATTTATTCTATTTGGCGTTCTATATATCAATATTTACAACTCTCTCACGTCTGTTTTCTCATCTTGGGGCGCCGCTACCCGAAATGGATTGACAACCCCTTTTACACGTCGGGCTGCGAGTAGTTGTTATTTGTGTGCAGGTGTTGTTTACGTTGTGTTGCTTGGTTCTCCTACTACTTCGATAACATTGGTTTCAAAAATGGTTTCATAACTCAAAATAAAAGTTTTACGCTATGCTGTGCTGGTACATCATCATTCCTTTAGGGACATACCGATGTAGCTTCAAGCGACATCAAAAGGAATTTCTGGCACCATTGCTGGGGAGGATCTTCAACATATACTAGGTTCCTAATCACAAATATGATCTCCTCGCAATTTACATTATTTGCCATTTACCTCTGGTTTTCCTCTCCCCGACTTCACAAAAAATTGTCGTTTTTATTCGCCCCTCTTTTCCGTTCGCCGTTTTCTCATCAGATCTATCTCTTGCTTGCAATCATGTGTGAGTTTGGTATGGCACCAACAGATGATGGACTAACTCCTAAAGTTGGACATACGGGCAATCTGGATGCTAAAACTTTTATTTTGGGGCAAGGGAATGTCATGGGAAAGGAACGTATCCAAGAATTTTTCAATTGTGTTGGAAATTTAAGTCTTGATGATGCTTCTATACTTAAAACTATTAGATCTTATGCGGATGCTATTTCAGCACTAGTTCTAAAACTTGAAAGTAAATTTATCCGTACTCATCCTACTTTGCAGAGATTTTTTTTGAGCTCCCCGTTATAAAAAATCCTAAGGCTAAAAAGTTTGCCACCCTCGTTCTTATGAATGAGTTTGACTATATCATACAAGAAGCTAGGGAAATCTTTGATTTTTATGGTATGAATCGTGAAAAGCCCGTGATAGATGAAATTCTTTACAATAGTGATTATGCATTAAGACATTTGCTCGGGGACAATAAGATATTTGATGATAACCTTAAAAAGAGGTCCCGATCCTAGATGTAATTCAACAAGTTTTTAATAATGTTAATCAACATTATTCTTGAATTGTTGCCGGAAATCAATATGGTTATGATAATGGGCAACTTAATAGTGCTAAGGTTTCTATGGATACTATGTTTTATGTTGTTTTTACAAAACCCCTTGACGAAGACACCTCTAAGGGAATTGAGAAGAAAGATGACAAAACTTAGATCCTTGCTTTATGCCTAACTAAGGGCGTAAAATTATAGTGCTTGTTGGGAGGCAACTCAATGAATAAAATTTGTTTTTACTTTTTGCTTCCTGTTTTTGAGTGTTAGCACAATTATGCTACTGTTATGATTGTGTGTTTTTTGCATTTTAATTAGTGTTTGTGCCAAGTAAAGCCTTTAGGATCTTCCTGGGTGATAGTTGTTTGATCTTGCTGAAAAAACAAAAACTTTTGCGCTCACGAAAACAATTCTTATTTTTAACCAGAGAGCGATAAAATATGCATTCCTCTTGTAGTAAATCAATATAAAAATTGTTCAGGCTGTCCTAATTTTTCAAAATTTTTGAAGTTACAGAAGTATTCTAAACGTCCAGATTGCTACAGACTGTTCTGTTTTTGACAAATTCTGTTTTCTTTGTGTTGTGTGCTTGTTTTGATGGCTCTATGGTTTTCTTTGATGAGTTTTTGCCATAGAAAAGTTGGAATACAGTAGATACAATACAAGAACAAAATACGAATTGGTTTGATACAACACTTATAGTGGTGATTTATTTTCTTATACTAATGGATCTCACGAAGGTTATTTGAGTTTTGTGTGATTGAAGTTTTCAAGTTTTGAGTTATCTTACGATGGATGAAGGAATAGGGTGTTGGGGAATGCAGTAATTTCAAAAAAATCCTACGCACACGTAAGATCATGGTGATGCATAGCAACGAAAGGGGAGAGTATTGTCTACGTACCCTCGTAGACCGTAAACGGAAGTGTTATGACAACGCGGTTGATGTAGTTGTATGTCTTCACGATCGACCAATCCTAGTACTGAAAGTACGTCACCTCCACGATCAGCACACGTTCGGCTTGGTGGCATCCCACAAACTCACGATCTAGCAGAGTGTCGAGGGAGAGCTTCGTCAGCACAACGGCATGATGATGGTGATGATGATGCTACCGGAACAGGGCTTCGCCTAAGCACCGCTACGGTATGACCGAGGTGGATTATGATGGAGGGGGGCACCGCACACGGCTAAGAGATCAATGATCAACTTGTGTGTCTATGGGGTGTCCCCTAGACACGTATATAAAGGATGGAGGGAGGAGGAGACCGGCCCTCATAGGACACGCCCAAAGTGTGGAGTCCTACTAGGACTACCTAGTCCAAGTAGGATTCCACCTCCTACATGGAATAGGAAAAAGGGAAGGGAGAAGGCGAAGGAAGGAAGGGGGCACCGCCTTTCCCCAGTCCAATTCGGACCAGTCCATGGGGAAGGGGCACAGCCATGCTTGAGGCCTTTCTCTCCTTTCCCGTATGGCCCATTAAGGCCCAATACGAATTCCTGTAATTCTCCGGTACTCCGAAAAATACCCGAATTACTCGGAATGTTTCCGATGTCCGAATATAGCCTTCCAATATATCGATCTTTTTGTCTCGACCATTTCGAGACTCCTCGTCATGTCCCCAATCTCATCCGGGACTCCGAACAAACTTCGGTCATCAAATCACATAACTCATAATACAAATCGTCACAGAACGTTAAGCGTGTGGACCCTACGGACTCGAGAACTATGTACACATGACCGAGACACATCTCCGGTCAATAACCAATATCGGAACCTGGATGCTCATATTGGCTCCTACATATTCTACGAAGATCTTTTTCAGTCAAACCTCATAACAACATACATTGTTCCCTTTGTCATCGGTATGTTACTTGCCCAGGATTCGATCGTCTGTATCTCAATACCTAGTTCAATATCGTTAACGGCAAGTCTGTTTACTCATTCCGTAATGCAACATCCCGTAACTAACTCATTAGTCACATTGCTTGCAAGGATTATAGTGATGTGCATTACCGAGAGGGCTCAGAGATACCTCTCCGACAATCGGAGTGGCAAATCCTAATCTCGATCTATGCCAACTCAACAAACACCATCGGAGACACCTATAGAGCACCTTTATAATCACCCAGTTACGTTGTGACGTTTGGTGGCACACAAAGTGTTCCTCCGGCATTTGGAAGTTGCATGATCTCATAGTCATAGGAACATGTATAAGTTATGGAGAAATCAATAGCAACAAACTAAACGATCATCGTGCTAAGCTAACGGTTGGGTCAGGTCAATCACATCATTATCAAATAATGTGATCTCGTTAATCAAATGACAACTCATGTCTATGGTTAGGAAACATAACCATCATTGATTCAACGAGCTAGTCAAGTAGAGGCATACTAGTGACATTCTGTTTGTCTATGTATTCACACATGTACTAAGTTCTGGTTAATACAATTCTAGCATGAATAATAAACATTTATCATGATATAAGGAAATATAAATAACAACTTTATTATTACCTCTAGGGCATATTTCCTTCAGTCTCCCACTTGCACTAGAGTCAATAATCTAGTTCACGTCGTCATGTGATTTAACACCAATAGTTCACATATTTATGTGATTAGTTCACATCTCCATGTGACTAACACCCAAAGGGTTTACTAGAGTCAATAATCTAGTTCACATCGCTATGTGATTAACACCCAAAGAGTGATCATGTTTTGCTTGTGAGAGAAATTTAGTCAACGGGTCTGCCACATTCAGAGCCGTATGCATTTTGCAAATTTTCTATGTCTACAATGCTTTGCACGGAGCTACTCCAGCTAATTGCCCCCACTTTCGATATGTATCTAGATCGAGACATAGAGTCATCCAGATCAGTATCAAAGCTTGCATCGATGTAACTCTTTACAACGAACTCTTTGTCACCTCCATAACCGAGAAACATTTCCTTATTACACTAAGGATATTTGGACCGCTGTCCAGTGATCCACTCTTGGATCACTATTGTGCCCTCTTGCCAAACTTATGGTGAGGTACACAGTAGGTCTGGTACACAGCATAGCATACTTTATAGAACCTATGACTGAGGCGTGGGGAATGAATTTTCATTCTCTTTCTATTTTCTGTCGTGGTCGGGTTTTGAGTCTTTACTCAACTTCACACCTTGCAACACAGGCAAGAACTCCTTCTTTGACTTTTCCATTTTGAACTACTTCAAAATCTTGTCAAGGTATGTACTCATTGAAAATATATCAAGCGTCTTGATCTATCTCTATAGATCTTGATGCTCAATATGTAAGTAGTTTCATCGAGGTCTTTCTTTGAAAAACTCTTTCAAACACTCCTTTATGCTTTCTAGAAAATTCTACATTATTTCCGATCAACAATATCTCATTCACATATACTTATCAGAAATGTTGTAGTGCTCCCACTCACTTTCTTGTAAATTCATGCTTCACTAAACCATATGCTTTGATCACTTTATCAAAGTATATATTCCAACTCCGAGATGCTTGCACCAGTCCATAGATGGATCACTGGAGCTTGCACACTTTGTTAGCACCTTTAGAATTGACAAAACCTTATTGTTGCATCATATACAACTCTTCTTTAAGAAATTCATTAAGGAATGCAGTTTTGACATCTAGTTGCCAGATTTCATAAAATGTGGGAATTGCTAACATGATTCAGACAGACTTAAGAATCGCTACGAGTGAGAAAATCTTATCCTAATCAACATCTTCAACTTGTCGAAAACCTTTTGCGACAATTCGAGCTTTGTAGTACTATCAATGTCCGTCTTCCTCTTGAAAATCCATTTATTCTTAATGGCTCACCGATCAACGGGCAAGTCAATCAAAGTCGATACTTTGTTCTAATACATGGATCTCATCTCAGATTTCATGGCTTCAAGCCATTTCATGGAATCTGGGTTCATCATCGCTTCCTCATAGTTCGTAGGTTCGTCATGGTCAAGTAACATGACCTCCAGAACAGGATTACCATACCACTCTGGTGCGGAACGTATTCTGGTTGACCAACGAGGTTCGGTAGTAACTTGATCTGAAGTTTCATGATCATCATCATTAACTTCCTCACTAATTGGTGTAGGAATCACTAGAACTGATTTCTGTGATGAACTACTTTCCAATTCAGGAGAAGGTACAATTACCTCATCAAGTTTTACATTCCTCCCAATTACTTCTTTCGAGAGAAACTTCTTCTCTAGAAAGGATCCATTCTTAGCAACGAATATCTTGCCTTCGGATCTGTGATAGAAGGTGTACCCAACAGTTTTATTTGGGTATCCTATGAAGACACATTTATCCAATTTGGGTTCGAGCTTATTAGGTTGAAACTTTTTCACATAAGCATCATAGCCCCAAACTTTAAGAAACGACAGCTTAGGTTTCTTCCTAAACCACAGTTCATATGGTGTCGTCTCAACAGATTTAGATGGTGCCCTATTTAACGTGAATGCAACTGCCTCTAATGCATAACCCCAAAACGATGGTGATAAATCGGTAAGAGACATCATAGATCTCACCATATCTAATAAAGTACGGTTATGAAGTTCGTACAGACCATTACGCTATGGTGTTCCAGGTGGCGTGAGTTGCGAAAGTATTCCGCATTGTTTCAAATGAAGACCAAACTCGTAACTCAAATATTCTCCTCCACGATCAGATCGCAGAAACTTTATTTTCTTGTTACGATGATTTTCCACTTCACTATGAAATTCTTTGAACTTTTCAAATGTTTCAGACTGATGGTTCATCAAGTAGATATACCCATATCTGCTCAAATAATCCGTGAAGATCAGAAAATGACGATACCCACCGCGAGCCTCAACACTCATCGGATTGCATACATCAGTATGTATTATTCCCAATAAGTTAGTTGCTTGATCCATTGTTCCGGAGAACAGAGTTTTTAGTCATCTTGCCCACGAGGCATGGTTCACAAGTATCATATGATTCATAATCAAGTGATTCCAAAAGCCCATCAGCATGGAGTTTCTTCATGCGCTTTACACCAATATGACCTGAATGGCAGTGCCACATATAAGTTGCACTATCATTATTAACGTTGCATCTTTTGGCTTCAATATTATGAATATGTGTATTACTACGATCGAGATTCAATAAACCATTCACCTTGGGTGTATGACCTCAGAAGGTTTTATTCATGTAAACAGAATAACAATTATCCTTGACTTAAATGAATAACCGTATTGCAATAAACATGATCCAATCATATTATGCTCTATGCAAACACCAAATAACATTTATTTTAGGTTCAACACTAATCCCGAAGGTAAAGGGAGTGTGTGATGGTGATCTTATCAACCTTGTAATCACTTCCAACTCACATCATCACCTCGGCCTTAACTAGTCTCTGTTTATTTTCCAACTCCCGTTTCGAGTTACTACTCTTAGTAACTGGACCAGTATCAAATACTGAGGTGTTGTTATAAACACAAGTAAATTACACATCAATAACATGTATATCAAATATATACTTTTGTTCACTTTGCCATCCTTCTTATCCGCCAAGTATCTAGGGCAGTTCCACTTCTAGTGACCATTTCCTTTGCAGTAGAAGCACTCAGTTCCAGGCTTGGGTCTAGATTTGAGCTTCTTCATGGGAGCAGAAACTTGCTTGTTATTCCTCTTTGAAGTTCCTCTTTCTTTCCCTTTGCCCTTTTCTTGAAACTACTGGTCTTGTTAACCATCAACACTTGATGTTATTTCTTGATTTCTACCTTCGCCGATTTCAGCATCACAAAGAGCTTGGGAATTACTTTTGTTATCCCTTGCATATTATAGTTCATCACTAAGTTCTAGTAACTTGGTGATAGTGACTAGAGAACTTTGTCAATTACTATCTTATCTGGAAGATTAACTCCCACTTGATTCAAGCAATTGTAGTACCCAGACAATTTGAGCACATGCTCACTAGTTGAGGTATTCTCCTCCATCTTGTAGGCAAACTACTGTCAGAGGTCTTCTACCTCTCGACACGGGCATGAGTATGAAATACCAATTTCAACTCTTAGAACATCTTATATGCTCTGTGGCATTCAAAACATTTTTGAAGTCCTGGTTCTAAGCCGTAAAGCATGGTGCACTAAACTATCAAGTAGTCATCATACCGAGCTTTACCAAACGTTCATAATGTCTGTATCTGCTCCTGCAATAGGTCCATCACCTAGCAGTGCATCAAGGACATAATTCTTCTGTGCAGCAATGAGGATAATCCTCAGATCACGGACCTAGTCCGCATCATTGCTACTATCATCTTTCAACATAGTTTTTCTCTAGGAACATATCAAAAATAAACGGGGAGCTACATTGCAAACTATTGATCTACAACATAGTTATGCAAATACTATCAGGACTAAGTTCATGATAAATTAAAGTTCAATTAATCATATGACTTAAGAACTGCCAATTAGATAGACATCCCTCTAGTCATCTAAATGATCATGTGATCCAAATCAACTAAACCATGTCCGATCATCACGTGAGATGGAGTAGTTTTCAATGGTGAACATCACTATGTTGATCATATCTACTATATGATTCACGCTCGACCTTTCGGTCTCCAGTGTTCCGAGGCCATATCTGCATATGCTAGGCTCGTCAAGTTTAACCCGAGTATTCCGCGTGTGCAAAACTGTCTTGCACCCGTTGTATGTGAACGTAGAGCTTATCACACCCGATCATCACGTGGTGTCTCGGCACGACGAACTGTCGCAACGGTGCACTTATACCTTGAAATTTAGTGAGAGATCATCTTATAGTGCTACCGCTGAACTAAGCAAAATAAGATGCATAAAGGATAAACATCACATGCAATCAATATAAGTGATATGATATGGCCATCATCATCTTGTGCCTTTGATCTCCATCTCCAAAGCACCGTCATGATCACCATCGTCACCGGCTTGACACCTTGATCTCCATCGAAGCATCATTGTCGTTTTGCCAACTATTGCTTCTACGACTATCGCTACCGCTTAGTGATAAAGTATAGCAATTATATGGCGATTGCATTTCATACAATAAAGCGACAACCATATGGCTCCTGCCAGTTGCCGATAACTGTGTTACAAAACATGATCATCTCATACAATAAAATTTAGCATCATGTCTTGACCATATCACATCAAAACATGCCCTGCAAAAACAAGTTAGACATCCTCTACTTTGTTGTTGCAAGTTATACGTGGCTGCTACGGGCTGAGCAAGAACCGTTCTTACCTACGCATCAAAAAACCATAATGCGGTATAGTGATTGCTTTTTGATCTTCAGAAAGAACCCTATTCATTGAATACGATTCAACTAAAGTTGGAGAAACTGACACCCATCAGCAACATGTGTGCGAAGCACGTCGGTAGAACCAGTCTCACATAAGTGTACGCGTAATGTCGGTCTGGACCGCTTCATCCAACAATACGGCTGAATCAAGAAACAACTAGTGACGGCAAGCAATATGTATATACCCACGCCCACAACTCCTTTGTGTTCTACTCATGCATATAACATCTACGCATAAACCTGACTCTGATACCACTGTTGGGGAACACAGTAATTTCAAAAAAATTCCTACGCACATGTAAGATCATGGTGATGTATGCATATCAATGAGAGGGGAGATTATTGTCTATGTACCCTCGTAGAACGTAAGCGTAAGTTTCATGACAACGCTGTTGATGTAGTCGTACGTCTTCACGATTGTCGGTGTCAAAACTGGCGGATCTCGGGTAGGGGGTCCCGAACTATGCGTCTAGGCCGGATGGTAACAGGAGACAAGGGACACGAAGTTTTACCCAGGTTTGGGCCCTCTTGATGGAGGTAAAACCCTACGTCCTGCTTGATTAATATTGATGATATGGGTAGTACAAGAGTAGATCTACCACGAGATCAAGGAGGCTAAACCCTAGAAGCTAGCCTATGGTATGATTGTTGTATGATGAAGTTGTTGTATATTGTCTCTATCAACTAGCCTGGCCTCGGTTTATATAATGCACCAGAGGCCTAGGATAACAAGAGTCCTAGCCGAATACGCCGGTGGGGAGGAGTCCTTGTCTTGATTGCCAAGTCTTGTGGAATCTTCCTTGTATGCGGCAGCTGTCCGGACTGGCCCATGAGTATACGGCCATGGGGGGTCCTCGGCCCAATCTAATAGATCGGGAGATGACGTGGTGAGTACCCCTAGTCCAGGACACCGTCAGTAGCCCCCTGAACCGGTCTTCAAGTTAGGGACGCTCCTCGATTCTTCCGAACTGTTCTTCATCTTCGGTCGCCGGTCTTGAAAACTGGTTCAACAAATCTTCTCATCTTCGATCTTGAGGATCGACGAAATGCATTCGACGAGTTTACACGTCGGGTATCCGAGGAGCCCCTTTAAGTTTCCGGCCTTTATCACTGCCTTGTTATTTTTATGCCACACCTCGGGATTGAAGTTGTTCCCGGGAGGCAGTGTCCTCTTGCGTCCGAGCTCCAACGCCGGACTGCATTCGAGGTATCTTTTGCAGCCGAGCACCAACGCCGGACCGCTTCCCAGCTCTAACGCCGGAATGTATCCGAGCTCCAACGCCGGACTGTATATCCGAGCACCAACGCCGGACTATGTATCCGAGGTGTCGTAAATCACCTTGGTACAAAGAAGTTTGAAGGAGTTTAGCCGAGCTTAATGCCGGAAATGCCCTCTATGGAGCCAGCCACTAGCGCCCGAGCTTTATGCCGGACTGCTTCCGAGGTGGTGCACCACCCCGAATGTGGGCTGATTTTTGTCAATATTTTTGATTGGTCCAATATATAGCCAGTAGCCCTCAAGGTGGGTATCGGTCTAAAACCCGAGATGCACCTGAAGGAAGACGTAAGACCGCTGATCCCAGTAGCCACTGAGACTTAGGTTGATTTGCAAAATCGGCCTGAGGATCAAGTCCAAGATCGGCAGAATACTTCGGGACACTAAAAGCGGCGTGCTCAGTCCTCGAGACCAAAAAGAAAACACATTTACTATAAAATAGCTCATACAAATTTTAAGAGCCCCCAAGTGACTTGGGTAGAAGAATGATTGCATGTACCGAAGTACTTATATCATATCTATGTTCAACCGAACTTTAAACGCGTCTTAACCGACCGTCGGCTTCTCCCTCTTCGGTCAAGGACCGAAAAGTGTTATGTACTCCTTCTGTCGAGAATATCGACGGTGTTTCCAATAACCAGGCAATCAGGCCATAAGGCTGTAACAGACAAAGCATGCTCAGGGAACTTATGCTATATTACTGCGAAGTGTAAGAAGCATCTTCGAAGAAAATAGTACCCCCACCGATACCTTTCTTCGGTGCTCATTGTTATTATGAGACTTGTGCAATAGATTTTTTGTACTCATGAGTTCCATTGTGTGCCGACCATCATTGAAAACTATAAGAGTGCTAGCTTTCGGCTTCACCCAGTCTGAGGTCCGGCTCGGGTGACCCGATCGTGACAATCACAGAGGTGCTCCCTTTACTCCCTAGCCGAACAATCGGGAACGTAGGGGTAAACACAGGAGCGAGGCAACCCAGCTTGAAAATTGCTTAAGTCAATATGGTGCATATTGTGGCGTAAATACACGAACAAGGAACGAAGCCGTACAAGTATAATCATATGCAAGCGGAAAAACTTCATGAAGGAAGCCCCCAAATGAATTGGGTATTTGAATTTATGCGTCACAAACAAAGTTTGGACAAGGAAATTTTTTACAAGCAACTTTTTTCCAAAAAAGTATAATGCTTGATCGAATTGAACACAAGTTAGAAATTAAAGCTTTGAGCATGAAAGCGACTTAGCTGGTTAATGTGTTCGGTATTGATGACGCGGTCCGAGCTTGATGCGGGGCAAGGTTCCATCCCCCAAGCCAGTCCCGAGGTGGCGGCGCGGAGAGCTCGACACGCCGAAGTGGTGACATAGCACGGTCAATGCGGACCGGCAGAGTGACGCCGAAGTCCCCGGATCATTTTCCTGTGCACAAAAAATAGTGCAAACCGGAGATAATAGTAATAATGATAATTTAAAAAAATCGTTGCGTAATAAATAATTTATGCAAAGTGAGTAATAAAAGAAATATGGCCTGGCGCCGAAGTCAATGTCGATGCAGGGCGTCGGCGTGATGCGGTAAAGGCGTGGCAAAACCTGAATTCACAGGTCGGTCGGAGCTCCGGATGCGGCGTTCGCCGGACCACGTACGGAAACTGACTGAACCGCCATGTGACTGTCGTTAATGCGGTCACCATTTGATAGACCTGGTTTATTTGTTGTAGCAATCCGAAGGAAGGTGATTCCCAAAATTGGGACTCGATCCGCACACTCATTGCCAGATGGGCGATAAAACGACGACATGGCAATGCTGGCGAAGGTTGGCTCGCCGAGGCAAAGCCCTCGGCCCAGCTAACGTGACGGAGCTGGTCGGCTAGTGACGCCGAAGTGTCCGGAGTAGGTTGATGAAGAGATGGCGAAGCACCCGGTCCAGCCGAGATGTCAAAGCCTCGATGTCAGCCGATGAGTTGAAGTAGGTTGGCGTGATGGACACCAGCTTGAAGAAGCAATAGTGCAGCCCTGCTGATGCAGGTCGTGACGTGGTCGATGCCGGCTTGATGAAGCGACCGTGCGGCGATGCCGGTATGCCCGCTTCGTGTAATCCGTGGGGCGGTGATGTTGGTGATGATTTATCCTTCACGATGCCGGACTCTTGTTCGGCTTGCCGAGATGATGATCCGAAGAAGTTGAGCTCGGCTCAACAAAGTGACGACGTGTCTAGCGCAGGTCGGCAGCCGTGGAGCAATATTGCCGGACTGGTTTGACACCAGCATAATGTTGAAGATCATGTTCAAAAGATTTTAAAGTTAGTGGGACGTGTTCGGGAACAGAACACAATACCCCATACTAAACTTCCTTCAAAAGGGATGTCTGAGATCCTGTTCATAAAAAAAGACGAACTCGGGTCGGATTCGTTTTCGTGCAGAAAACAGATCCGAAAAGTGATGCACTAGTCGGAAGGTTCCCGGAGTTTGGACGGTCGGATCGAGCTGAAATTTTGAGAGGTGGTAGATATAGGAATTCCGCAGACAATCAACGGTTGGATCTTCCAAAGGGCTTCCGAGCTAGAAGCTGGACACCATGCCCTAAACTCATCCAGATTCCCGTCCAGATTTGACAGGGCTCCGGTATATCGTGGATTGCCAGGGATTCCTCCATCGGAACTCGACGGAATTTTCCAGGGTTGTTGTAGACTCAATTCCACACAATTCCAGAAAAGCGATCGTCAAAGCGATACTCGAGGAGGTGGTGGCAGCAGATACGAGTTCGCTGTCCAGAAAAACAGCACGGTCGCTTGAGGGCAATGTTGACGTTGAGCCCCCGAGCTCCATGGATGATTCCTCCATGATCTTGATAGAGATCGGAGTTGATGTTTGATGAAGGCCCTTATCCGAACATGATGATACAAACACGGGGCGCAGTTCTTGGTCGAACCAAGGTGACCAGTCGAGCTGGTGACGAAGATGCCGAAGTCGCAGTTGATCTGCAGGCAAGCCATCGATCCTTTTGTCGATCACACAGCGGAACTCTCAATGAAAGCACCAATGTCGGTGTCAAAACCGGCGGATCTCGGGTAGGGGGTCCCGAACTATGCGTCTAGGCCGGATGGTAACAGGAGACAAGGGACACGAAGTTTTACCCAGGTTCGGGCCCTCTTGATGGAGATAAAACCCTACGTCCTGCTTGATTAATATTGATGATATGGGTAGTACAAGAGTAGATCTACCACGAGATCAAGGAGGCTAAACCCTAGAAGCTAGCCTATGGTATGATTGTTGTATGATGAAGTTGTTGTATATTGTCTCTATCGACTAGCCTGGCCTCGGTTTATATAATGCACCAGAGGCCTAGGATAACAAGAGTCCTAGCCGAATACGCCGGTGGGGAGGAATCCTTGTCTTGATTGCCAAGTCTTGTGGAATCTTCCTTGTATGCGGCAGCTGTCCGGACTGGCCCATGAGTATACGGCCATGGGGGGTCCTCGGCCCAATCTAATAGATCGGGAGATGACGTGGTGAGTACCCCTAGTCCAGGACACCGTCAGTAGCCCCCTGAACCGGTCTTCAAGTTAGGGACGCTCCTCGATTCTTCCGAACTGTTCTTCATCTTCGGTTGCCGGTCTTGAAAACTGGTTCAACAAATCTTCTCATCTTCGATCTTGAGGATCGACGAAATGCATTCGACGAGTTTACACGTCGGGTATCCGAGGAGCCCCTTTAAGTTTCCGGCCTTTATCACTGCCTTGTTATTTTTATGCCACACCTCGGAATTGAAGTTGTTCCTGGGAGGCAGTGTCCTGTTGCGTCCGAGCTCCAACGCCGGACTGCATTCGAGGTATCTTTTGCAGCCGAGCACCAACGCCGGACCGCTTCCCAGCTCTAACGCCGGAATGTATCCGAGCTCCAACGCCGGACTGTATATCCGAGCTCCAACGCCGGACTATGTATCCGAGGTGTCGTAAATCACCTTGGTACAAAGAAGTTTGAAGGAGTTTAGCCGAGCTTAATGCCGGAAATGCCCTCTATGGAGCCAGCCACTAGCGCCCGAGCTTTATGCCGGACTGCTTCCGAGGTGGTGCACCACCCCGAATGTGGGCTGATTTTTGTCAATATTTTTGATTGGTGCAATATATAGCCAGTAGCCCTCAAGGTGGGTATCGGTCTAAAACCCGAGATGCACCTGAAGGAAGACGTAAGACCGCTGATCCCAGTAGCCACTGAGACTCAGGTTGATTTGCAAAATCGGCCTGAGGATCAAGTCCAAGATCGGCAGAATACTTCGGGACACTAAAAGCGGCGTGCTCAGTCCTCGAGACTCAGGTTGGGTGCGGCCGACCAACCTGAGGATCAAAATCTCCTCGGAAACTATATTGCACATAAGATTTTCTGCATTGGACAAGCAATGCAGTAGCCCCCGAGACACTAGTCGGGTGGTAACACCAGATCAGGGGATCAATGTGCCCTTTTAATATTTGTAAATAATAAGCATGAAGCCCAGTAGCCCCCGAGCCTTAATACGGGCACGAGTGGCCGAATTAAGGATCAATATCCATAGTAAAATCACAAATTATGTGTAATGGCTCTATGTATCCAAGTACTTTACGTCATTAATGCTCGGATCCGCATTGTACAAAACTTTGTTGACCGACCATCGGCTTCCACCTCCTCGGCCAGTAGCCGAGGAGTGTTTGTCCTACTTTATAAAGCCTTTATGAGGGCAAAGATTTACAAAAAACAAGGCAAATCTGGCCATACGGTTTTATAAACAAAGGTACGCAGAGAGTTATATTACTGTTTAACAGAAGAAATGTCTTCCAAAGAAAATAGTCCCGCTAACGGTTCCTTTCTTTGGGTTGTCATGCTAAGCATGATCATTAAACCTCAGCTCTAATGTAAGAGCAAAATATTGAGGATTTAGTTTGGGAGGCTAGTTAATAGCCCCCGGTAGTGTTCGACGATAGCCGAGGTCAAGCCGTAAACACTTCGGCCATTGTTATGAATGGCCCGTCATTTAACACCGTCATCAGATCGCTGACCAGTTTACGCTTATTGTGACAGTCAGTTTTCGGCTTTCTCCACTGAGGTGCTTAACCATGTGAGCTGGAAGCACAATCGCAGTGGTTCTCCCTTTGCACACCTAGCCGAACAAGGCGGAACATAGGAGGCAAGCGCAGGAGCCGGGCAACCCAACTATTGACCGAAGACACAATTCGAAACTGATGCATATATAGCAATATTCGAGAATGTTTTTGCCGAATCTCTAAAGGTGTCCGGCGTTGCACTGCGAGACTTGTCTTGATTGCCAAGTCTTGTGGAATAATAAGAGTCCTAGCCGAATACGCCGGTGGGGAGGAGTCCTAGCCGAATACGCCGGTGGGGAGGAGTCCTTGTCTTGATTGCCAAGTCTTGTGGAATCTTCCTTGTATGCGGCAGCTGTCCGGACTGGCCCATGAGTATATGACCATGGGGGTCCTCGGCCCAATCTAATAGATCAGGAGATGACGTGGTGAGTACCCCCTAGTCCAGGACACCATCAACGATCGACTGATCCTAGTACCGAAAGTATGGCACCTCCGCAATCTGCACACATTCGGCTCGGTGACGTCCCACGAACTCACGATCCAGCAGAGTGTCGAGGGAGAGCTTCGTCAGCACGACGGCATGATGACGGTGATGATGATGCTACCGGAACAGGGCTTCACCGAAGCACCGCTACGATATGTCCGAGGTGGATTATGGTGGAGGGGGGCACCACACACGACTAAGAGATCAATGATCAACTTGTGTGTCTATGGGGTGCCCCTAGCCACGTATATAAAGGATGGATGGAGGAGGAGGCTGGTGTCGGTGTCAAAACCGGCGGATCTCGGGTAGGGGGTCCCGAACTGTGCGTCTAAGGTCGATGGTAACAGGAGACAAGGGACACAATGTTTTACCCAGGTTCGGGCCCTCTCTATAGAGGTAATACCCTACATCCTGCTTGATTGATCTTGATGAATATGAGTATTACAAGAGTTGATCTACCACGAGATCGTAATGGCTAAACCCTAGAGGTCTAGCTTGTATGGCTATGATAATGTATCTCCTCCGGACTAAGTCCTCCGGTTTATATAGACACCGGGAGGATCTAGGGTTACACAAGGTTGGTTACAAAGAAAGGAATCTACATATTTAGTCGCTAAGTTTGCCTTCCATGCCAAGGAGAGTCCCATCCGGACATGGACGTAGTCTTCGGTCTTTGTATCTTCACAGCCCATCAGTCCGGCCCATTACTAACAGGCCGGACGCCCGAGGACCCCTTAGTCCAGAACTCCCTCAGTAGCCCCTGAACCTGGCTTCAATGACAAGGTATCCGATGCGTAGGCCTGTCTTCGGCATTGCAAGGCGGGTTCCTCCTTCCGAATTCCAAAATAGTCTTCAGACGTATCAACGTGTCCGGACCTGTAACACACACCACACACAACCACAGAGAGAATATAATTTTACATGAGTCCAATCTGCTGGCAACTTATCGTAACATGAGCTCACATCTGTCCGGTCATAATTTCGAACCGTTTTTCGTCTGCCGCTCCACATTTCGAGACGCGGTTGCCATTGGCACGTCTTGTCAAAGCAGAGATCGTGTCCCCTTATTACGGGATTCTCATCAATACGGGCGTGGGTAACCCAACCGTGCCGTTTACACAGCCCTCGGGTGTAGGCAAATTTTAAGGCGAGTGCGGAGGCGTCCAATATTTACTACCTTTATAAGGAGATAAGAATCCCTTTTCTTCACCCACGTCTTCTCTCTTCCTCTGCCCTTCCATTCTTGAGCTCCAGTGCCCAAGCTCTCATCTTCTCGGTCTCGAGCAAGCACTCAACCATGTCCGGATCCGGAGGTCAAGGCAAGTGGATGGGATCCTCCATCCAGGAGGACATCGTCGAGCTTCGGGTGGCCGGGTACTTGGCGAAGGGAATCGCCCACCGCCTTCCGGCCCAGGGACAAATCGTCCCCACGCCGAAGCCCAACGAGAGTGTAGTATGCATCCCTCATTTCCTCCGCGGGTTAGGGTTTCCACTCCACCCCTTCGTCCGTGGGCTGATGTTCTACTACGGGATAGACTTCCATGATCTATCCCCAAACTCCCTCCTCAACATCTCGGCGTTCATCGTCGTGTGTGAAGCCTTCCTGCGCATCCAGCCCCACTTCCGGTTGTGGCTCAAGGTCTTCAATGTGAAGCCGAAGGTGGTGGATGGCCAGCACACGGAGTGCGGAGGCGCCATGGTGAGCAAGCTGGCAAATGTCTCCTGGCCGAAAGGCACTTTCGTGGAGACCGTAAAAGAATGGCAGAAATATTAGTTCTATATCACTGAACTCCGCGGCACCACCTGGGCCGCAGCTGCCGAATTCAACTCTGGCGCTCCCATGCGACTCACCTCCTGGGTCGAGAAGGGCCCGAACTGGTGTTCGCCAGACGAGCTGACAACGCTGCAAACGTGCATTCAAAGCATGGTGGATAGAGATATCAAACTCATCGATATAATCCAGGTGATGCTAGTTCACCGGATTCTTCCATGCCAAAGCCGAAGCCGCCCTCTATGGTAGTTCAATCCGAAGAAGCACCATACCCTCATGAAGCTCTTTGAAACCACTCATCAAAATGCCTGGAGATTGCTTTTTAAGGGCAAGAAACACCACCGTCCATAAATTCGGACCGCAGGCATGACATGAACCACCTCGCCAACGAGGTATATCATTCTTACTGCATCCCTTACTTGCTTGTTTCAAGGATGATGTCTAAGCTTTTATCGTCATCGATTCTTCATGACTGGATGGAGAGGGCGTGATAACCCACAAGTATAGGGGATCAATTGTAGCCTCTTTCGATAAGTAAGAGTGTCGAACCCAACAAGGAGCTACAGGTAGAACAAATATTCCCTCAAGTTCTATTGACCACCTATACAACTCTACGCATGCTTAACGTTTGCTTTACCTAGAACAAGTATGAAACTAGAAGTACTTTGTAGGTGTTTTTGGATAGGTTTGCAAGAATATAAAGTGCACGTAATTAAAAAGTAGGGGCTGTTTAGGTAAAGAAGCAATACATTTAGTATAGCGAGTGTGGAAAAGTGGTGGTAGGAGTTGCGAAATTGCCCCTAAGCAATTGAATACTTTACTAGACCGATAGCAAGTTTTATGTGGGAGAGGCCACTCCTAGCATGTCATCCCTGACTTGGAATTCTATGCACTTATGATTGGAATTATTAGCAAGCATCCGCAAGTACTTACGTTCGTTAAGGTAAAACCCAACCATAGCATTAAGATATATTGGTCCCCCTTCAATCATGTATCCATCAATTTCTATGCTAGGTTGAAGCTTCTGTCACTCTTGCCCTCCAATACATAGTCCTATCAACATACAACTAACCCTATGGTGTGATCCACGCGCGCGCTCATATGATGGGCACCAAAGGATAGCAACATAACCACAAGCAAATTAAATCAATCATAGTAATTCACCAATCACCGATAGGACAACAAAAATCTACTCAGACATCATAGGATGGCAACACACCATTGGATAATAATATGAAGTATAAAGCACCATGTTCAAGTAGAGGGTACAGTGGGTTGTGGGAGAGTGGACCGCTGTAGATAGAGGGGGATGGTGATGGAGATGTTGGTGAAGGTGGCGTAGGTGTTGGTGAAGATCGCGGTGATGATGATGGCCCCGGCGGCGTTCCAGCGCCACCAGAAGCGAGGGGGAGAGATCCCCCCTTCTTCTTCTTCTTCTTCTTCTTCTTCCTTGACCTTCTCCCTAGGTGGGAGAAGGGTTTCCCCTCTGGTCCTTGGCCTCCATGGCATGAGAGGGGCGAGAGCCATGAAAACATAATGCTAGCAATATGACATCATGCTAGCTATCTTACAATCATGCAAAGCAATATGTCAATGAATGCTCAAGTCATGTATATGATGATGATGGAAGTAGCATGTCAATATATCTTGGAATGGCTATGGAAATGCCATGATAGGTAGGTCTGGTGGCTGTTTTGAGGAAGATATAAGGAGGCTTATGTGTGATAGAGTGTATCATATCACGGGGTTTGGATGCACCAGCAAAGTTTGCACCGACTCTCAAGGTGAGAAAGGGCAATGCATGGTACCGAAGAGGCTAGCAATGATGGAAGGATGAGAGTGCGTATAATCCATGGACTCAACATTAGTCATAAAGAACTCACATACTTATTGCAAAAATCTATTAGTCCTCGAAACAAAGTACTATGCGCATGCTCCTAGGGGGGGGTAGATTGGTAGGAAAAGACCATCGCTCGTCCCGACCGCCACTCGTAAGGAAGACAACCAATAAATACCTCATGCTCCAACTTCGTTACATAACGGTTCACCATACGTGCATGCTACGGGAATCACAAACTTCAACACAAGTATTTCTACAATCCACAAATACCCACTAGCATGACTCTAATATCACCATCTTTATATCACAAAACTATTGCAAGGAATCAAACATATCATATTCAGTGATCTACAAGTTTTATGTAGGATTTTATGACTAACCATGTGAATGCCCAACTCCTGTCATCTCTCTAAATAGATATAAGTGAAGCAAGAGAGTTTAATTCTTTCTACAAAAGATATGCCCACGCTCTAACAAATATAAGTGAAGCAAAAGAGCATTCTACAAATGGCGGTTTTCTATGTGAAGAGAAACAGGCAATCCAAACTTCAATATATATAAGTGAAGCACATGAAGCATTCTATAAAGCCATACTCAAAAGATATAAGTGAAATGCGATGAGCATTATATAAATCAACCAAGGACTATCTCATACCAGCATGGTGCATCAAAGAAAAGTGAAAACTAAATGCAAAAGACGCTCCAAGATTTACGCATATCATGTGACAAATAAAAATATAGCTCCAAGTAAAATTACCGATGATTCTTAGAAGAAAGAGGGGATGCCTTCCGGGGCATCCCCAAGCTTGGTTGCTTGGGAGTCCTTGAATATTTCCTTGGGGTGCCTTGGGCATCCCCAAGCTTAGGCTCTTGCCACTCCTTATTCTTTCATCAATCGTGATCTCTCCCAAAACTTGAAAACTTCAATCACACAAAACATAACAAAAAGTTCGGTAAGATCCGGTAGTATAATAAAGCAAATCACTACTCTAAGTACTGTTGAAAACCAATTCATATTTTGTTTTTGCATTTTAGCTATTGTAATATAACTTTTCCATGGCTTAATCCACTGATAGGAATCGATAGTTTCATCAAAACAAGCAAACTATGCATCAAAAACAGAATCTGTCTAAAACAGAACAGTTTGTAATAATATGAACATTCACCATACCTATGGTACCCCAACAATTCTACCAAAATTGGGAAAAATAAAAACTTTGTATAGAAATACAGTGTAAAAAGTTTCAGAACCGTTTGATGTTCTAGTAAAAAATGAAAAATCGCGCACTACAGCCAAAGTTTCTGTCCTGCACCGTACAAACCAACAAGTAATCTAAAACATCCTAAAGGCAAACCTTGGCACATTATTTTTATAATACAATGGAATTGTACAAGGGGGTAATTATTTTTTTTGAAAACTTTATGTAATCAAGATTCACAAAGTTTCCGTGAGCATGAACAAAGTTCAAGGAGCTCCCCCACTTCAACAATGATTGTCTCTCTCACTTTCACTTTCCTTTTTGAAAAGTTTTGGGCTCCCCTCTTTATTTTTTTTGTTTTTAAACTATACGAAAGCACTCAACAGAAATAAATGACTCTCTAAAACTTCCGGGTTGTCTCCCTGGCAGCGCTTTCTTTAAAACCATTAAGCTAGGCATATAGTGCTCAAGTAATGGATCCACCCGGATCCCAAGGTATATCAAAGCCAATTTTAATTAACAATGATTTGTAATTTAGTGGTGAGCACAAAGTAACATATATCATGTAATGACAAAGTCTAACTCTCTTCCTATGCATCGGCATGTCATACAAGAACAATTCTCGCACACAAAGTAAAGGCCAATGCATAGTATAAACAGTTTCTTTCAATTTTTTCGTGTTGGAAACATAAAGAGGCGGAGATGTAGTTCCTCTCTCATAATAATTGCAAGTAGGAGCAGCAAGCACATGAATACTATATCTATCAAAATCATCATGTGTAATAGTAAAACACAACCTGTCAATATAATCCTTAATAAGGGTAAACTTCTCTGATATAGTGTAGTTGGGAGAATTCAAAAAGATAACATGACTATCATGCGTGGGTGTAATAGCAACAATTTCATGTTTAACATAAGGAACTATAGCACGTTCATCTCCATAAGCATAATTCATATTGGCATCTTGGCCACAAGCATAGGAAGCATCATCAAAAAGGGATATTTCAAAAGAATCAATGGGATCATAGCAATCATCATAGCATTCATCCTTCGGTAAGCACGAAGGGAAATTAAACAATGTATGAGTTGAAGAGTTACTCTCATTAGAAGGTGGGCACAGGTGATCAATCCGCTCTTCCTCCTTTTGTTCTTCGCTCTCCTCGTCATCTTTTTCATCCAATGAGCTCACAGTTTCATCAATTTCTTCTTCCATAGACTCCTGCAAAATATTAGTTTCTTCTTGGACAGCGGAGACTCTCAATAAAATCATCAATATCGGAATTGAATTCATAATTCTCATAGCAATATTTTAAGTATAGCAAAATTTCCAGGTCTGTAAACAGCATCATCAAGATTTTCACACTCTTTAAACAAAGATTCAATTTCATAAGCACCCATAAAATCAACAAATTCTTCTATTTGTTCCACATCATAGAAATCATATATACCATTAGCATAAGAAGCCAAGGTTTTATCATCATTAAATTTGCATGAAAAGGGAAGGTGTGGAGCCTTCATCCGAGAGCAACAAGTATAGTCATATCTCAAGCATAGTTCCCGAGCATACCAATGCAACATATGAATTTGATCCCACAATAGTTTCCCTTTTTGCGTCAAACGATAATCCCTAAAGTATTTACGTTGATCCAACATGTCTCCCATTACATATATAATTGAATAGGGTTTTCTCAGGATTATCAAAGTACTACATAATATTTTTCACATAACCAGCATCGAGGGTTTTAGGAGGTTCCCCATCTCCATGAGTAGTAGGTACACCTATTTTTTTGGGGTTTTGTGTTCCATATCCATAACTAAAGATAGAGAACAACTTAGAACAGCAAATAAAAATTACTTAGTGATAAAGCAAACAAGCACACACGAGAATATTCACCCCACGCTATTGCTCCCCGGTAACGGCGCCAGAAAAATGTCTTGATAACCCACAAGTATAGGGGATCAATTGTAGCCTCTTTTGATAAGTAAGAGTGTCAAACCCAATGAGGAGCTAAAGGTAGAACAAATATTCCCTCAAGTTCTATCGACCACCGATACAACTCTACGCACGCTTAACGTTTGCTTTACCTAGAACAAGTATGAAACTAGAAGTACTTAGGTGTTTTTGGATAGGTTTGCAAGAATATAAAGTGCATGTAAATAAAAAGTAGGGGCTGCTTAGGTAAAGAAGCAATAAAGTTAGTATAGCGAGTGTGGAAAAGTGGTGGTAGGAGCTGCGAAATTTCCCCTAAGCAATTGACTACTTTACTAGACCGATAGCAAGTTTTATGTGGGAGAGGCCACTGCTAGCATGTCATCCCTGACTTGGAATTCTATGCACTTATGATTGGAACTATTAGCAAGCATCCTCAACTACTAACGTTCATTAAGGTAAAACCCAACCATAGCATTAAGATATATTGGCCCCCCTTCAATCCTGTATGCATCAATTTCTATGCTAGGTTGAAGCTTCTGTCACTCTTGCCCTCCAATACATAGTCCTATCAACATACAACTAACCCTATGGTGTGATCCACGTGCGCACTCATATGATGGGCACCAAAGGACAACAACATAACCACAAGCAAATTAAATCAATCATAGTAATTCACCAATCACCGATAGGGCAACAAAAATCTACTCAGACATCATAGGATGGCAACACATCATTGGATAATAATATGAAGCATAAAGCACCATGTTGAAGTAGAGGGCACCGCGGGTTGCGGGAGAGTGGACCCGGCGGGAAGGTGATGGAGATGTTGGTGAAGGTGGCGTAGGTGTTGGTGAAGATCGCGGTGATGATGATGGCCCCGGCGGCGTTCCGGCGCCACCGGAAGCGAGGGGGAGAGAACCCCCCTTCTTCTTCCTTGACCTTCTCCCTAGGTGGGACAAGGGTTTCCCCTCTGGTCCTTGGCCTCCATGGCATGGGAGGGGCGAGAGCCCCTCCGAGATTAGATCTGTCTCTCTGTCTCTCTCTGTTTCTGCGTTCCGGGATTCTGCCCTTTCACCATTTCTTATATATGCAGAGATCCGTAACTCCGATTGGATTGAAACCTTCGCCCAGATTTTTCTCCAAAAATTAGCTTTCTTGCAGCCAAAGAAGAGCAGCAACCGCCTTACGGGGGGCCCATGAGGGTCAGGGGCGCGCCCAGGGGGGCAGGCACGCCCCCTGCCTCGTGGCCCCCTCGGGCACCTTCTCGCGTTGATTCTTCTTCCCATATTTCACAAATATTCCAAAAATATTCTCCATCCGTTTTTATCCCGTTTGGACTCCATTTGATATGGATTTTCTGCGAAACAAAAAATGCAACAAATAGGAACTGGCACTGGGCACTGGATCAATATGTTAGTCCAAAAAATAGTATAAAAAGTTGCCAAAAGTATATGAAAGTTGTATATTATTGGCATGGAACAATCAAACATTATAGATACGACGAAGACGTATCATGGCGAAGCGGATCCAATGTCCGGCCCCGCTGCCTAAAGAATCAGTAATCCTGCATTTAGCGAAGATGCTGGTACCGGGGCCCTACAAGGCACCGGAGAAGAAGGCCACAGCGAAGGCCAAGGGGGTCTGGAGTGGCCCCCGTCGCAAGGGTGCTTCGAATGCAGTGTCCGAAGACAAGACTCCTTCCTCCGCTGCCGAAGACGATGACGATGAGGAGGAGGAGGAAAACAACCCTTCCCTGATGAGGGGAAGAAGAAGAGGGCATCCTCCACCATTCTGGAGGCGGAGGTGCCCAAGAAGGGGAAAGCCCACTCGTGGGAAGCTCCGCATGGGACGTTGAAAGCAGTCCGGAGCAATGCCCCTGCACTAAGCCGCGGGCCGCATCGTAAGTGCTAAGACTTACATCCGCCCATAATGTTTCTCCTCCTCATTATATTGATATGATTGGTTATGTTATTGTAGTCCAGCCCACAACAGCTCCCCGCGATCCTGGCTAGGAGGCTCGCTGGATTCCAAGGCGATGACCAGTGATTCACCGCAAGCCGCTCACTCCCCCAGGACAAGGACGATGCAGAGGTGTTGTCCCGAAGGACTGTTCCAGGCGGGGGAGAGGCTCAGGAGGCGCCAGAAGGCAAAACCCCCGTTGCCGGACACCAAGGGGAATCAATCCCCATGGAGACCGGTGGGGAGGGCCGTATTCAGTTCGTCCCTCAACTAGACTCAATGTGGAGACCGATGCGGCTCCGGAATCTAGCACGCAACCTCCTTCGAAAGAAGGGGGATGCCTATTCCGCCGGTGACCCCTGTCCAACCAGGGGTACTGGATAATCTGCTGGAGGCGCTGCGAGGCGCTTCCATTGTGGATGAGCACCATGTCCTTATGGGCACGGTAATTGAAAGGGTTCAGTCCGCCAAGAGCGGACTAACCGAAGCCTGCAGCAGCCTGCTGACAGGTTTTGAGGTAAGCGACGCAGAAAAGAGAAAATCCCAATGTAGACAGTAGCCCCTAGGACACTGTTCGGTGTTCGGAAAGAAAAAGCCGGACAGAGGATCAATCTCCTATTGCAGGGAACTAACTAAAATTTTCTGAAATGTAAACACAGGCGTCGCTGTTGGCTATAGCCTCGCATATTGTCGAAGTCTCCGGATTGAACCAGAAACTGGCGGAGGCCGAGGAAGAGCTAGGCCAGGTGAAGAGGCAGCTCCAAGAAAAACACGGTAAGTAATAACCTGTTATGTATTCGAAAAAGGAAAATGATATGCAATGACCGAAATGCCATGACGTGTACAGAGGCGACGACCGAGGTCGAGGCCCTGAAACAGGCCCTGGTTGAAGCCGAAGGGAAGGTTGTCAAGGAGCAGTCCGCTCGGAAGAAGCTCAAGGACCGGGTCAACGAGGTCCAACAGGAGCTCGAGGACGCGGTGAAGAAGTGCGAGGCCTTGGAGCGTGATGTGTTGGTTCAAGAGACCGAACTCGCCAAGGCTCGCCAGAGTGCGGAGGCAGCCCAAAATGAGGCCGAGGGTGCCCTCCAGGAGATCCAGGAGGCCAGGAAGATTGTGGCGGGTAAGGCATTCAATAGGCAAAGCAAGAATGTGAAGATGAAATATCGTTTACTAACCCGGATTCAGAGTTCTCCAAGGGCTTTTACTGATTTGCGACGCAGTGTGGCTAACACCGCAGAATTCTTCCGAGCCGAAGAGGAGAGCTCCGCGAAGGAGCTGTTCTGGTCACAATATCTTGTGCCAGAACATCCGGTGTCCTTCAGTGATCAGCTAAAATAGCTGGTCGAGCTGCATAGGGCGGTCGAACTAGCCATGAAGGATTTAATAATCCGGTTGTGGCCAGCCGAAGCTATACCCGGCAGTTACTTCGGCCTCGTGAAGTGACTAGTGGATGCCTGTCCTCGGCTGGACGTCGTCAAGCGGTCCGCCTGCATCGAGGGAGGACGTCTGGCCTTCTCCTATTGCAAGGTCTGGTGGGTGAAGCTTGCCGCTGTCAAATTAGCGACCGGGGGGGGGGGGGCGCCGAAGGGCAAGGAGCACCGCACACCCGAGCGATACTTCGGGGATGTCTTGGAGGGGTCCTGCATTGTTGTGGATCATTGCACGAAATACACTATCTTTGAATGAATGTATTTGAGCTCCCTCTACCTTGTATGATAAAACAAAGTCATTGTGCAATATAATGCTTGTTATGTTTTTAAATTTTTACTTCCTGTGCAGCCGTGTTGTATGAAATCTGAGGGTTAACCAGTCGTTGGCTTCTGCCCCCATGTAGGTAGTATGGGGGTGTTCGAGATGGAATCTAAACAATCTTGATCCAATTAGATGGTCCTTGAAGGAGTTGTTTAGCGCAACGAACCAGGAAACCAGACTATGCGGCCCAGACTATGCGGCTGTAACGCCCTCACTTAGCCATAGGAGTTCGACAATAAAAACATGGGCGCAGCCCCTAGTATCTGAACTAGAGTGCTATGAGCATCTGATCGGGAAGTACCAATCCTTCGTGTAATGCGGAAGAAATCTCCAACGATTTGTAACCTCCGAACAGCTGACTGGCTCTCGCCGCATCATGACAGTCAGTTTTCGGCTTTCTCTACTGAGGTGCTCCTTTGGATAAACCAAGGCACAATCGCAGTACTTCTCCCTTTACTACCTTAGCCGATATAGCGGAACATAAGGTAGCAAGCATAGGAGCCGGGCAGCCCAACTATTGACCAAAGACATAATTCGGAGCCAATGCATATAATGCTAAATTCGGGGTGTCGAACTATACTTATAAAAAGTGTTCGGAATTTTGTTGTCGTAAGGTGCTATGAAGCCCCTAGCAAACATCAAACGTACCAAAGTGTATGGGTGCTACCTTATAGGGTTATAAAAAAGAAGAAGAAAACAGAAAAGGTACAAAGGTAAAAGGCTGGGGTCCTAAAGCTCCAGCCGCAAACTGTTCTCATTGTATTTTATTTAGTACATCAAGGCGCATTGATACAGGCAGTGCGATAAGCCATAAGCTATTTGACATGCCGAAACCAAGGGAGAGCTGCATGTGGGTCCTGAAAAACAGGTAGAGTTATCGTTAACGGAATCACCTAAAAAGTCCCCATATGTCTGCGTTTCTCGCCGTCTTGGTGTGTTTATCTTTCAAGAGGGCCGATGACCAGTCCACCAGATGGGGCTTGTGGGATTGAGACCTATAAAGGAAACAAGTAAAAGTGAAAGTATGTGTGTATCCGATGTTGGTTGAGCCGTACTATGGACCACAAGCTAGCTATGCCTCTGTCAATGCCCATGGGATTTTAAGTGCGTAGTTATGTACACGCGGCACAAATGCCGCCACCTTATCGGTACTGAGACGGAGGCCGCATTTCTAGTCGAGCTCCTGACGAGCCGAGCTCTCCTACTACAGAGTAGTTCAGACCCTCTTAACGGTGTCTATGGGCTCGACAGCCGAATTAAGGTTCTTCTTGAGAAGGCCGCTCTGTACTTCTGCTGCTAAGGCAGCTGTGTGCTCTTCTGTATGGAGGGAGCGTTCCATATTTCTGTTGACCGTTACGCCGTGTGGACCAGGCATGTTGAGCTTGAGGTAAGCATAGTATGGTACTGCGTTGAATCGAGCGAATGCAGTTCGTCCAAGCAGTGCGTGATAGCCGCTGCGGAAGGGGATGATATCGAAGATTAACTCCTCGCTTTGGAAGTTGTCTGGAGATCCGAAGACAACCTCTAGTGTGATTGAGCCCGTACAACGGGCTTCTACACCTGGTATGACTCCTTTGAAGGTAGTCCTAGTGGGCTTGATCCGTGATGGGTTAATGCCCATTTTCACGATGTATCCTAATAGAGCAGATAGAGGTTGCTGCCTCCGTCCATAAGGACGCGAGTCAGGTGGAACCCATCAATTATTGGGTCTTGGACCAATGTGGCTGTACCGCCGTGACGGATACTGGTCGGATGATCCCGGCAATAAAAGTGATTGGGCATGACGACCATGGATTAAATTTTGGGCGACTGGCTCTATCGCGTAGACATCCCTGAGCGCGCGCTTGCACTCCCTCTTGGGTATGTGGGTAGCGTATATCATGTTCACCATTTTGACCTGAGGGGAAACTTCTTTTGCCCCCTTGTGTTCGGTTGCTGATAACCCACAAGTATAGGGGATCAATTGTAGCCTCTTTCGATAAGTAAGAGCGTCGAACCCAACGAGTAGCTAAAGGTAGAACAAATATTCCCTCAAGTGCTATCGACCACCGATACAACTCTACACACGCTTGACGTTCGCTTTACCTAGAACAAGTATGAAACTAGAAGTACTTTGTAGGTGTTTTTGGGTAAGCTTGCAAGAAAGTAAAGAACATGAAAATAAAAGCTAGGCACTGTTTAGATAAAGACACAACTAAATTAGTTTTAATAGAGAGCTTTTGTCAACAAGAAAGTTATTTGTCCCTAGGCAATCGATAACTAGACCGGTAATCATTATTGCAATTTTATTTGAGGGAGAGGCATAAGCTAATATACTTTCTCTACTTGGATCATATGCACTTATGGTTGGAACTCTAGCAAGCACCGCAACTACTAAAGATTCATTAAGGTAAAACCCAACCATAGCATTAAAGCATCAAGTCCCCTTTATCCCATACACAAACCACCTACTTACTCGGGTCTGTGCTTCTGTCACTCACGCCACCCACCATAAGCAAATCATAAGCATATTGCAAACCCTACAGCGGGAATCCCTCACGCTTGCACGACACGGAGAGCACCATAGGACAGAACCAATAATAAAACATACAACTCAAACCAATCACGATCATCAAATAGCCATTAGGACAAAACAGATCTACTCAAACATCATAGGATAGCCATACATCATTGGGAAATAATATATAGCGTTGAGCACCATGTTTAAGTAGAGATTACAGCGGGTAAGAGAGAGGTTACACCGCTGCATAGAGGGGGGAAGAGTTGGTGATGATGGCGGGGAAGTTGTTGGTGAAGATTGCGGTGATGATGATGATGATGGCCACGGCGGCGTTCCGGCGCCATCGGAAGAGAAGGGGAGAGGGGGGCCCTTCGTCTTCTCCTTCCTTGACCTCCTCCCTAGATGGGAGAAGGGTTTCCCCTCTGGTCCTTGGCCTCCATGGCGTGGGAGGGGCGAGAGCCCCTCCGAGATTGGATCTATCTCTCTGTTTCTCTCCGTTTCTTCGTTCTGTTCTGGCTCTGTTTCACCGTTTCGTATATATATGGAGATCCGTAACTCCGATTGGCCTGAAACCTTCGCCGCGATTTTTTTCCGAATATTAGCTTTCTTGCGGCAAAAGAAGAGCGTCAACCGCCTTATGGTGGGCTCACGAGGGTAGGGGCGCGCCTTAAGGGGGGGCGCCCCTGCCTCGTGACCACCTCGGGCACTGGTTCGCGTTGATTTTCCTTCCGAATTTTCCATATTTTCCAAAAATAAGCTCCCTCCATTTTTATACCGTTTGGACTCCGTTTGATATGGATATTCCGCGAAACCAAAAACATGCAACAGACAGGAACTGGCACTGGGCACTGGATCAATATGTTAGTCCCAAAAATAGTATAAAAAGTTGCCAAAAGTATATGAAAGTTGAATAATATTGGCATGGAACAATCAAAAATTATAGATACGACGGAGACGTATCAGCATCCCCAAGCTTAATTCCTGCTCGTCCTCGAGTAGGTAAATGATAAAAAAGATAATTTTTGATGTGGAATGCTACCTAGCATAATCTTGATCACATATCTAATCATGGCATGAATATTAAGACACGAGTGATTCAAAGCAATAGTCTATCATTTGACATAAAAACAATAATACTTCAAGCCTACTAATAAAGCAATCATGTCTTTTCAAAATAACATGGCCAAAGAAAGTTATCCCTACAAAATCATATAGTCTGGCTATGCTCCATCTTCACCACACAAAATATTCACATCATGCACAACCCCGATGACAAGCCAAGCAATTGTTTCATACTTTTGATGTTATCAAACCTTTTCAACTTTCAAGCAATACATGAGCATGAGCCATGGACATAGCACTATAGGTGGAATAGAATATGATGGTGGAGAAGACAAAAAGGAGAAGATAGTCTCACATCAACTAGGCGTATCAACGGGCTATGGATATGCCCATCAATAGATATCAATGTGAGTGAGTAGGGATTGCCATGCAACGGATGCACTAGAGCTATAAGTGTATGAAAGCTCGAACTAAAACTAAGTGGGCTTGCATCCAACTTGCTTGCTCATGAAGACCTCGAGCATTTGAGGAAGCCCATCATCGGAATATACAAGCCAAGTTCTATAATGAAAATTCCCACTAGTATATGAAAGTGATAACTCAAGAGACTCTCTATATGAAGAACATGGTGCTACTCTGAAGCACAAGTGTGGTAAAAGGATAGTAACATTGCCCCTTCTCTCTTTTTCTCTCATTTTTTTATTTTCTCTTTTTTTATTTTTTTTTACTTTTTTTGGTGGGCTTCTTTGGCCTCTTTTTTTATTTGGGCTTCTTTGGCCTCTTTTATTATTTGTAAAGTCTGAAGTCTCATCCCGACTTATGGGGGAATCATAGTCTCCATCATCCTTTCCTCACTGGGACAATGCTCTAGTAATGATGATCATCACACTTTTATTTACTTACAACTCAATATTTCAACTCGATACTAGAACAAAGATATGACTCTATATGAATGCCTCCGGCGGTGTACCGAGATGTGCAATGATCTAGCGTAGCAATGACATCAAAAAATGGACAAGCCATGCAAACATCATGCTAGCTATCTTACGATCATGCAAAGCAATATGACAATGAATGCTCAAGTCATGTATATGATGATGATGGAAGTTGCATGGCAATATATCTCGGAATGGCTATGAAAATGCCATGATAGGTAGGTATGGTGGCTGTTTTGAGGAAGGTATATGGTGGGTTTATGGTACCAGCGAAAGTTGCGCGGTACTAGAGAGGCTAGCAATGGTGGAAGGGTGAGAGTGCGTATAATCCATGGACTCAACATTAGTCATAAAGAACTCACATACTTATTGCAAAAATCTATTAGTTATCGAAACAAAGTACTACGCGCATGCTCCTAGGGGGATAGATTGGTAGGACAATACCATCGCTTGTCCCCGACCACCACTCATAAGTAAGACAATCAATAAATAAATCATGCTCCGACTTCATCACATAACGGTTCACCATATGTGCATGCTACGGGAATCACAAACTTCAACACAAGTATTTCTACAATCCACAACTATCCACTCGCATGACTCTAATATCACCATCCTTATATCGCAAAACTATTGCAAGGAATCAAACATATCATATTCAGCGATCTACAAGTTTATGTAGGATTTTATGACTAACCATGTGAATGACCAGTTCCTGTCATCTCTCTAAATAGATATAAGTGAAGCAAGAGAGTTTAGTTCTTTCTACAAAAGATATGCCCACGCTCTAACAAGTATAAGTGAAGCAAAAGAGCATTCTACAAATGGCGGTTGTCTATGTAAAGAGAAACAAACAATCCAAACTTCAAATGATATAAGTGAAGCACATGAAGCATTCTATAAAGCCATACTCAAAAGATATAAGTGAAGTGCAAAGAGCATTCTATAAAGCCATACTCAAAAGATATAAGTGAAGTGAAAAGAGCATTCTATAAATCAACCAAGGACTATCTCATACCAGCATGGTGCATAAAAAGAAAAATAAAAACCTAAATGCAAAAGATGCTCGAAAACTTGCACATATCGCATGAACGAAACGAATCTGAAAACATACCGATATTTGTTGAAGAAAGAGGGGATGCCTCCCCAGCATCCCCAAGCTTAGACGCTTGAGTCTCCTTGAATATTTACTTGGGGTGCCTCGGGCATCCCCAAGCTTGAGCTCTTGCCTCTCTTCCTTCTTCTCACAACGAGACCTCAATCATCGAACACTTCATCCACACAAAACTTCAACAGAAAACTCGGTAAGATCCGTTAGTATAATAAAGCAAATCACTACTCTAAGTACTATTGCAAACTAATTCATATTTTGTTTTTGCATTGTGTCTACTGTAATATAACTTTTTCATGGCTTAATCCACTGATATAAATTGATAGTTTCATCAAAACAAGCAAACTATGCATCAAAAACAGAATCTGTCTAAAACAGAAAAGTCTGTAGAAACCTGAACATTCACCATACTTCTGATACTTGAAAAATTCTGCAAAACTTAGGAAAAATAAACAATTTGTATAGGAAGACAGTGCAAAAAGAATCAGAACCATTTGACGTTCCAGCTAAAAATGTAAAATCGTGCACTACAGCCAAAGTTTCTGTCCTGCACCGTACAAACCATCAAGCAAACGTAAACATCCTAAAGGCAAACCTTGGCACATTATTTTTATAATACAAGGGGATTGACGGTGTCCTGGACTAGGGGGTACTCACCACGTCATCTCTCGATCTGTTATATTGGGCTGAGGACCCCCATGGCCGTACACTCATGGGCCAGTTCGGACAGCTGCCGCATACAAGGAAGATTCCACAAGACTTGGCGATCAAGACAAGGACTTCTCCCCACCGGCGTATTCGGCTAGGACTCTTGTTATCCTAGGCCTCTGGTGCATTATATAACCGAGGCCAGGCTAGTCGGTAGATCATATACAACATACAATCATACCATAGGCTAGCTTCTAGGGTTTAGCCCCTCTGATCTCGTGGTAGATCTACTCTTGTACTACCCATATCATCAATATTAATCAAGCAGGACGTAGGGTTTTACCTCCATCAAGAGGGCCCGAACCTGGGCAAAACATCGTGTCCCCTGCCTCCTGTTACCATCCGCCTTAGACGCATAGTTCGGAACCCCCTACCCGAGATCCACCGGTTTTGACACCGACATTGGTGCTTTCATTGAGAGTTCCGCTGTGTGTTCGGCAAAAGTCTGATGGTTCGCCTGCAGATCAACTGCGACTTCGACATCTTCGTCACCAGCTCGACTGGTCACCTTGGTTTGACCAAGGACTGCGCCCTACCTCCGATCGTCATGTTCAGATGAGGGCCTTTATAAACATCAACTCCGATCTCTATCAAGATCATGGAGGAATCATCCAGGGAGCCCGGGGGCTCAACGTCAACATTGCCCTCAAGCGACCGTGCTGTTTTTCTGGACAACAAACTCGTATCTGCCGCCACCACCTCCTCGAGTATCGCTTTGAAGATTGCTTCGGTGGGATCGTGCGGAATTGAGTCTACAACAACCATGCAAAATTTCATCGAGTTCCGATGGAGGAATCTCTGGCAATATATGATATACCGGAGCCGTTTCGAATCTGGACGAGAATCTGGACGAGTTTAGGGCGTGGTGTCTTCTAGATCGGACGTCCTTTGGAAGATCCAACCGTTGATCAGCTGCGGAATTCCCATATCTACCATCCCTCCAAATTTCAGCTCGATCCGACCGTCCAAACTCTGGGAACCTTCCGACTAGTGCATAACTTTTCAGATACGTTTCCTGCGCGAATACGGATTCGAACCGAATTCATGTTTCTTTATGACTGTGATATGGGACAACCTTGTTAAAGGAATTTGCTCCTAGGGTATTTTTCATTGTTTTTAAACACGTGCCCATGAAATTTTAAGCATCCTCCGAGGTAATCTTCACCATCACGCTGATGTCAAACCAGTCCGGCAGCATTGCTCCACGGCTGCCGACCTGCGCTAGACACGTCGCCGCTTTATTGAGCCGAGCTCAACTCCTTCGATCATCATCTCGGCAAGCCGAACAAGAGTCCGGCATCACGAAGGATAAATCATCACCAACATCGCCGCCCCACGGATTACATGGAGCGGGCATACCGGCATCGCCGTACGGTTGCTTCATCAAGCCGGCATCGACCATGTCACGACCTGCATCGGCAGGGCCGCACTATTGCTTCTTCAAGCTGGTGTCCATCACGCCTACCTACTTCGACTCATCGGCTGACATCGAGGCTTCGACATCTCGGCTGGACCGGGGGCTTCGCCATCTCTTCATCAACCTACTCCGGACACTTCGGCGTCACTAGCCGACCAGCTCCATCACGTTAGCTGGACCGAGGCTTTGCCTCGGTGAGCCAACCTTTTCCAGCATTGCCATGCCGTCGTTTTATCGCCCATCAGGCAATGGGTGTGCGGATCGAGTCCCAATTTTGGGAATCACCTTCCTTCGGATTGCTACAACAAATAAACCAGGTGCTATTAATCCCAGTATTTTTTCCTTGTTTGGGTTCATTTTTCCCAAGGAATTATTACTCTGGTTTGTCCATCATATGTACACAGGTCTATCAACTTGTGGCTGCATTAACGACAGTCGCATGGTGGTTCGGTCAGTTTCCGTACATAGTCCGGCGAACGCCGCATCCGGAGCTCGGACCGACCTGTGAATTCAGGCTTTGCCACGCCTTTACCGCATCACGCCGACGCCCTGCATCGATATTAACTTCAGCGCCAGGCCATATTTCTTTTATTACTCACTTTGCATAAATTATTTATTATGCAATGATTTTTTTAATTATCATTATTACTATTATCTCCGGTTTGCACTATTTTTTGTGCACAGGAAAATGATCCGGGGACTTCGGCGTCACTCTGCCGGTCTGCATCGACCGTGCTATGTCACCACTTCGGCGTGTCGAGCTCTCCGCTCCACCACCTCGGGACCGGTTTGGGGGATGGAACCTTGTCCCGCATCAAGCTCGGACCGCGTCATCAATACTGAACACATTAACCAGCTAAGTCGCTTTCATGCTCAAAGCTTTAATTTCTAACTTGTGTTCGGTTCGACCAAGCATTATACCTTTTTGGAAAAAAAGTTGCTTGTAAAAATTTCCTTGTCCAAACTTTGTTTGTGACGCATAAATTCAAATACCCAATTCATTTGGGGGCTTCCTTCATGAAGCTTTTCCTCTTGCATATGATTATACTTGTACGGCTTCGTTCCTTGTTCGTGTATTACGCCACAATATGCATCATATTGACTTAAGCGATTTGCATGCTGGGTTGCCTCGCTCCTGTGTTTACCCCTACGTTCCCGATTGTTCGGCTAGGAAGTAAAGGGAGCACCTCTGTGATTGTCATGATCGGGTCATCCGAGCCGGACCTCAGACTGGGTGAAGCCAAAAGCTAGCGCTCTTATAGTTTTCAATGATGGTCGGCACACAACGGAACTCATGAGTACAAAAAGTCTATTGCACAAGTCTCATGATAACAATGAGTACCGAAGAAAGGTATCGGTGTGGGTACTATTTTCTTCGAAGATGCTTCTTACACTTCGTAGTAATATAGCATAAGTTCCCTGTGCGCGCTTTGTCTGTTACAGCCTTATGGCCTGATTGCCTAGTTATTGGAAACGCCGTCGATATTCTCGACAGATGGAGTACATAAAACTTTTCGGTCCTTGACCGAAGAGGGAGAAGCCGACGGTCGGTTAAGACGCGTTTAAAGTTCGGTTGAACATAGATATGATATAAGTACTTTGGTACATACAATTATTCTTTTACCCAAGTCACTTGGGGACTCTTAAATTTATATGAGCCGTTCTTCTTCTTAGTCGTTGAAAAGTTTTATTATTATTATTATTATTATTATTATTATTATTATTATTATTATTATTATTATTATCTATCGCTCCTTTTTTCGACACAAGCGTGTGGTCACTAGCCGGGGAGCCTAATTTCTCTCTCAAAGCCGCTAGAGTTTAGTTTGCTAAACTGGCCTAATGAGAAGTACTCCGCCCTCATGATAGGAGGTTGAAGCCGTAGGCTGACCCGCTTGAAGTCTTGAGATAGGATGTATCATGTTAAAGCACGACAGAAGCACTTCTTTTGCTAAGGCCAATTTTTGGATTGGCACTAAACACTTGATCATGTTCGGACGTCAAGTTTTTATTGACGTTTTTTTGGTTTTCCAAGCTTATGGCACTTTTAAACTATTTGTGTGTTTTCAGCACAAGTCTCGCAGTGCAACGCCGGACACCTTTAGAGATTCGGCAAAAACATTCACGGATATTGCTATATATGCATCGGTTTCGAATTGTGTCTTCGGTCAATAGTTGGGTTGCCCGGCTCCTGCGCTTGCCTCCTATGTTCCGCTTTGTTCGACTAGGTGTGCAAAGGGAGAACCACTGCGATTGTGCTTCCAGCTCACATGGTTAAGCACCTCAGTGGAGAAAGCCGAAAACTGACTATCACAATAAGCGTAAACTGGTCAGCGATCCGATGACGGTGTTAAATGACGGGCCATTCATAACAATGGCCGAAGTGTTTACGGCTTGACCTCGACTATTGCCAAACACTACCGGGGGCTATTAACTCGCCTCCCAAACTAAATCCTCGATATTTTGCTCTTACATTGGAGCTGAGGTTTCATGATCATGCTTAGCACGACAACCCAAAGAAAGGAACCGATAGCGGGAATATTTTCTTTGGAAGACATTTCTTCTCTTAAACAATAATATAACATATCTCTCTGCGTACCTTTGTTTATAAAACTGTATGGCCAGTTTGCCTTGTTTGTCGTAAATCTTTGCCCTCATAAAGGCTTTATAAAGTAGGATAAACACTCCTCGGCTACTGGCTGAGGAGGTGGAAGCTGATGGTCGGTCAACAAAGTTTTGTACAATGCAGATCCGAGCATTAATGACGTAAAGTACTTGGATACATAGAGTCATTACACATAATTTGTGATTTTACTATGGATATCGATCCTTAATTCGGCCACCCGTGCCCGCATTAAGGCTCGGGGGCTACTGAGCTTCGGGCTTATTATTTACAAATATTAAAGGGGCACATCGATCCCCTGATCTGGTGTTGCCACCCGACCAGTGTCTCGGGGGCTACTGCATTGCATGTTTAATGCAGAAAATTTTAAGTGCAATACAGTTTCCGAGGAGATTTTGATCCTCAGGTTGGTCGGCCGCACCCAACCTGAGTCTCGAGGACTGAGCACGCCGCTTTTTCTGTCCCGAAGTATTCTGCAGAGCTAGGACTTGATCCTCAGACCGATTTTGCAAATCAACCCGAGTCTCAGCGGCTACTGGGATCAGCGGTCTTACGTCATCCTTCAGGTGCATCTCGGGTTTTAGATTGATACCCACCATGAGGGCTACTGGCTATATATCTCGGCAGAGAATAAATTGCACCAATCAAAAATATTGACAAAAATCGGCCCACATTCGGGGTGGTGCACCACCTCGGAAGCAGTCCAGCATAAAGCTCGGGCGCTAGTGGCTGGCTCCATAGAGGGCATTTCCGGCATTAAGCCCGGCTAAACTCCTTCAAACTTCTTTGAACCAAGGTGATTTACGACACCTCGGATACAGTCCGGCGTTGGAGCTCGGATACAGTCCGACGTCGGAGCTCGGATACAGTCCAGCGTTGGAGCTCGGATATATAGTCCGGCGTTGGAGCTCGGATACATTCCGGCGTTAGAGCTCGGAAGCGGTCCGGCGTTGGTGCTCGACTGCAAAAGATACATCGAATGCAGTCCGGCATTGGAGCTCGGGCGCAAGAGGACGCTGCCGCCCGGGAACATTTTCAAACCCGTGGTGTGGCATAAAAATAACAAGGCATTGATAAAGGCCGGAAACTTACAGGGGCTCCTCGGATACCCGACGTGTAAACTCGTCGAATGCATTTCGGCGATCCTCAAGATCGAAGATGAGAAGATTTGTTGAACCAGTTTTCAAGACCAATGACCGAAGATGAAGAACAGTTCGGAAGAATCGAAGAGCATCCCTAACTTGAAGACCGGTTCAGGGGGCTACTGACGGTGTCCTGGACTAGGGGGTACTCACCACGTCATCTCCCGATCTGTTAGATTGGGCCGAGGACCCCCATGGTCGTATACTCATGGGACAGTTCGGACAGCTGCCGCATACAAGGAAGATTCCACAAGACTTGGCGATCAAGACAAGGACTTCTCCCCACCGGCGTATTCGGCTAGGACTCTTGTTATCCTAGGCCTCTGGTGCATTATATAAACCGAGGCCAGGCTAGTCGATAGATCATATACAACATACAATCATACCATAGGCTAGCTTCTAGGGTTTAGCCCCTCTGATCTCGTGGTAGATCTACTCTTGTACTACCCATATCATCAATATTAATCAAGCAGGACGTAGGGTTTTACCTCCATCAAGAGGGCCCGAACCTGGGCAAAACATCGTGTCCCCTGCCTCCTGTTACCATCCGCCTTAGACGCACAGTTCGGAACCCCCTACCCGAGATCCGCCGGTTTTGACACCGACATTGGTGCTTTCATTGAGAGTTCCGCTGTGTGTTCGGCAAAAGCCTGATGGTTCGCCTACAGATCAACTGCGACTTCGACATCTTCGTCACCAGCTCGACTGGTCACCTTGGTTTGACCAAGGACTGCGCCCTACCTCCGATCGTCATGTTCAGATGAGGGCCTTTATAAACATCAACTCCGAGATCCGCCGGTTTTGACACCGACAGGGATAATTATTTTTGTTGAAAAGTTTCTGTAATCAAGATTCACAAAGTTGCCGTGAGCACGAACAAAGTTCAAGGCTAGCTCCCACTTCAACAATGCTTGTCTCTATCACTTTCACTTTCCTTTTTGAAAAAGTTTAGGGTTCCCCTCTTTATTTTTGTTGTTTTTAAACTATATAAAAGCACTCAACAGAAATAAATGACTCTCTAAAACTTCCGGGTTGTCTCCCTGGCAGCGCTTTCTTTAAAGCCATTAAGCTAGGCATATAGTGCTCAAGTAGTGAATCCACCCGGATCCCAAGGTATATCAAAGCCAATTTTAATTAGCAATGATTTGTAATTTAGTAATGAGCACAAAGCAACATATATCATGTAATGACGAAGTCTAACTCTCTTCCTATGCATCGGCATGTCATAAGAGAACAATTCATGCACACATAGTAAAGGCCAATGCATAGTATAAATAGTTTCTTGCAATTTTGTCATATTGGAAACACAGAGAGGTGGAGATATAGATCCTCTCTCATAATAATTGCAAGTACGAGCAGCAAGCACATGCATATTATATTCATCAAAATCATCATGTGCAACGATAAAAGGCAGCCCATCAATATAATCCTTAATAAGTGCAAACTTCTCCGATATAGTGTAGTTTGGAGAATTCAAAAAAGATAATAGGACTATCATCCATGGGTGCAATAGCAACAATTTCATGTTTAACATAAGGAACTATAGCAAGTTCATCTCCATAAGCATAATTCATATTGCCATCTTGGCCACAAGTATAGCAAGCATCATCAAAAAGGGATATTTCAAAAGAATCATAGGGATCATAACAGTCATCATAGCAATCATCCTTCGGTAAGCACGAAGGGGAATTAAACAATGTATGAGTTGAAGAGTTACTCTCATTAGAAGGTGGGCACGGGTGATCAATCCGCTCTTCCTCCTTTTGTTCTTCGCTCTCCTCATCATCTTTTTCATCCAATGAGCTCACAGTTTCATCAATTTCTTCTTCCATATACTCCTGCAAAATATTAGTCTTTTCTTGGACAGCGAAGTATTCCTCAATATATTGTTTAACATAGGTATTAGAAGCATAATTATCATAGCAATATTTAAGTGTAGCAAAATTTTCAGATTTGTGAAAAGTAGCATCATACTTTTCAATCAAAGAAGCAATTTCATAAGCACCCTCAAAAGCAACAAATTCTTCAATTTGTTGAACATCATAGTAATTGTAAACACCCTTAGCATACGAAGATACGATTCCATTATCACTAAACTCACATTGATAGGGAATGTGTTTCTTAGGGTTTTCAGAATAACAAGTAAAATCATAATAGTTCCCCTTTTTTAGATATACGGTGTCGCACATAACAAGCGTGCTCATCTAAAGATTTGCCCTCAACTAAGCTAGTTGGGGTTTCGGCACGAGCACAAAGGGATCGAAGATGATCCAAGTAGAAAGCTTCAGCAGTGTGATAGATTTTGAGTGGTTCTTCAACCATTGGTTCAGTAGGTACAGCTAATTTTTTTGGTATTTTGCGTTTTCTACCCATAACTAAAGATAGAAAACAACTAAGAACAGCAAATAAAAATTACTTAGTGATAAAGCAAACAAGCACACACGAGAATATTCACCCCATGCTATTGCTCCCCGGCAACGGCGCCAGAAAAAGGTCTTGATAACCCACAAGTATAGGGGATCAATTGTAGCCTCTTTCGATAAGTAAGAGTGTCGAACCCAATGAGGAGCTAAAGGTAGAACAAATATTCCCTCAAGTTCTATCGACCACCGATACAACTCTACGCACGCTTGACGTTCACTTTACCTAGAACAAGTATGAAACTAGAAGTACTTTGTAGGTGTTTTTGGGTAAGCTTGCAAGAAAGTAAAGAACACGAAAATAAAAGCTAGGGGCTGTTTAGATAAAGACACAACTAAATTATTTTTAGTAGAGAGCTTTTGTCAACAAGAAAGTTATTTGTCCCTAGGCAATCGATAACTAGACCGGTAATCATTATTGCAATTTTATTTGAGGGAGATGCATAAGCTAACATACTTTCTCTACTTGGATCATATGAACTTATGATTGGAACTCTAGAAAGCATCCGCAACTACTAAAGATTCATTAAGGTAAAACCCAACCATAGCATTAAAGCATCAAGTCCCCTTTATCCCATACGCAAACAACATACTTACTCAGGTCTGTGCTTCTGTCACTCACGCCACCCACCATAAGCGAATCATAAGCATATTGCAAACCCTACAGCGGGAATCCCTCACGCTTGCGCGACACGGAGAGCACCATAGGACAGCACCAATAATAAAACATACAACTCAAACCAATCACGATCATCAAATAGCCATTAGGACAAAACAGATCTACTCAAACATCATAGGATAGCCATACATCATTGGGAAATAATATATAGCGTTGAGCACCATGTTTAAGTAGAGATTACAGCAGGTAAGAGAGAGGTTACAGCATAGAGAGGGGAAGAGTTGGTGATGATGGCGGTAAAGTTGTTAGTGAAGATTGCGGTGATGATGATGGCCACGGCGGCGTTCCGGCGCCACCGGAAGAGAAGGGGAGAGGGGGCCCCTTCGTCTTCTCCTTCCTTGACCTCCTCCCTAGATGGGAGAAGGGTTTCCCCTCTGGTCCTTGGCCTCCATGGCGTGGGAGGGGTGAGAGCCCCTCCGAGATTGGATCTATCTCTCTATTTCTCTCTGTTTCTTCGTTCTGTCCTGGCTCTGTTTCACCGTTTCGTATATATATGGAGATCCGTAACTCCGATTGGCCTGAAACCTTCGCCGTTATTTTTTTTTCCGAATATTAGCTTTCTTGCGGCAAAAGAAGAGCGTCAACCGCCTTACGATGGGCTCACGAGGGTAGGGGGCGCGCCCCCTGCCTCGTGACCACCTCGGGCACTGGTTCACGTTGATTTTCCTTCTGAATTTTCCATATTTTCCAAAAATAAGCTCCGTCCGTGTTTATGCCGTTTGGACTCCGTTTGATATGGATATTCTACGAAACCAAAAACATGCAACAGATAGGAAGTAGCACTGGGCACTGGATCAATATGTTAGTCCCAAAAATAGTATAAAAAGTTGCCAAAAGTATATGAAAGTTGAATAATATTGGCATGGAACAATCAAAAATTATAGATACGATGGAGACATATCAGCTGCCGGGGCTCTTCGTCATCGTCCTCGCTTTGCGATCCCTTTTCCCTGTTCTCGGCGTTTAATTTGCCGGTCTATTCAAAAACCCAGCAATCTCTATTGTATGATTGGGTGGTTTGTCCGGGGTGCCATGAATCTGGCACGGACGATCAAGTATGCGGTCCAAGCTGGATGTGCCCGAATTGTTCTTTTGGAATAGCTTCTTCCGCTAACCGGACTTAGAGCCACTGAATCCGGCATTGATCGCCGTATCCTCGGTGTTATCACTGTTGTTTCGACGCTTGTATCTGTTGCGTCGAGACTTGTCCCTGTTATTTTTAACTTCCGGGGTGCCGACGTCGCTTGCATTGTTTTTGCTACGGGCCAACCAACTGTCCTCGCCCACACAAAAGCGGGTCATGAGCGCCGTGAGGGCCGCCATGGATTTTGGCTTTTCTTGGCCGAGGTGGCGAGCGAGCCATTCGTCGCGGCCGCTGTGTTTGAAGGCTGCTAGGGCTTCAGCATCTGGACAATCGACGATTTGATTCTTTTTAGTTAAGAACCTAGTCCAGAATTTCCTGACAGACTCTCCAGGTTGTTGAACTATGTGGCTTAAGTCATCGACGTCTGGTGGCCAGACGTATGTACCTTGGAAGTTGTCGAGGAAGGCTTCTTCCAAGTCCTCCCAACTGCCAATAGAATTTTCAGGCAGGATGTTTAACCAGTGCCGAGCTAGACCCTTGAGTTTTAAAGGGAGGTATTTGATGGCGTGGAGTTCATCATCACGGGCCATATTCGATCCACACTGCGGGGTCCGTGGTTCCATCGTATGATTCTATATTCACGGGTTTGAACCCTTCTGGGAATTCATGATCCATGACCTCATCAGTGAAGCAATGAGGGTGTGCGGCGCCTCTATATCGGGCCGTATCACGATGTAGCTCCGATGGAGTCCGCCTGCGGTTTTCAGCCCGCGCATGACTAAGTTTGCCACGTACGAATAGGTGGCCGTCGTCGCGTGACGAGGTGCTACGTCTTGAGCTTGCGTTGGTTTTCGCTGAAGAGGAAGGGATGATGCCGCAGAGTAGCGTAAGTATTTCCCTCAGTTTTTGAGAACCAAGGTATCAACCCAGTAGGAGCCCACGCTCAAGTTCCTCGTACCTGCACAAAGCAATAGCTAATTGCAACCAACGCGATTAGGGGTTCTCAAGCCCTTCACAGTCACTTACAGAGTGAGATCTGATAGATAGAATATTTTTGGTATTTTTGATATAAAGATGCAATGTAAAAAGTAAAAGCAAAGTAAATAGCAAAACAATATAAAAGTGATGGGGATTGATATGATGAGAATAGACCCGGGGGCCATAGGTTTTACTAGTGGCTTCTCTCAAGAGCATAAGTATTCTACGGTGGGTGAACAAATTACTGTTGAGCAATTGATAGAATTGTGCATACTTATGAGAATATCTAGGCATGATCATGTATATAGGCATCACGTCCGTGACAAGTAGATCGAAACGATTCTGCATCTACTACTATTACTCCACTCATCGACCGCTATCCAGCATGCATCTAGAGTATTAAGTTAAAAACAGAGTAACGCCTTAAGCAAGATGACATGATGTAGAGAGATAAATTCATGCAATATGAAATAAACCCCATCTTGTTATCCTTGATGGCAACGATACAATACGTGCCTGGCTGCCCCTTCTGTCAATGGGTAAGGACACCGCAAGATCGAACCCAAAGCTAAGCACTTCTCCCATGGCAAGAACTACCAGTCTAGTTGGCCAAACCAAGCGGATAATTCGAAGAGACTTGCAAAGATAACCAATCATGCATAAAAGACTTCAGAGAAGATTCAAATATTATTCATAGATAGACTTGATCATAAACCCACAAATCATCGATCTCAACAAACACACCGCAAAAAGAAGATTACATCGAATAGATCTCCACAAGAGAAGGGGAGAACTTTGTATTGAGATTCAAAGAGAGAGAAGAAGCCATCTAGCTACTAACTATGGACCCGAAGGTCTGAGGTAAACTACTCACACTTCATCGCAGGGGCTATGATGATGTAGAAGCCCTCCGTGATGACGGCCCTCTTCCGGCGGAGCTCCGGAACAGGCCCCAAGATGGGATCTCATGGGTACAGAAAGTTGCGGCGGTGGAATTAGGTTTTTGGCTCCTGTTCTGATCGTTTGGGGGTACGTGTGTATATATAGGAGGAAGAAGTATGCTGGAGGAGCAACGAGGGGCCCACGAGGCAGGGGGCGCGCCCTAGGGGGGCCACGCCCCCACCCTCGTGACCGCCTCTTTTGTTCCTTGGAGCAGGGTCCAAGTCTCCTGGATCACGTTCGGTGAGAAAATCACATTCCCGAAGATTTTATTCTGTTTGGACTCCGTTTGATATTCCGTTTCTTCGAAACACTGAAATAGGCAAAAAAAGCAACTCTGGGCTGGGCCTCCAGTTAATAGGTTAGTGCCAAAAATAATATAAAAGTGGAAAATAAAGCCCAATATAGTCCAAAACAGTAGATAATATAGCATGGAGCAATCAAAAATTATAGATACGTTGGAGACGTATCAGGCATCCCCAAGCTTAATTCCTGCTTGTCCTTGAGTAGGTAAATGATAAAAAGAGAATTTTTGATGCGGAGTGCTACTTGGCATAATTTAAATGCAAATCCTCTTAATTGTGATATGAATATTCAGATTCGAAAGATTCAAGACAAAAGTTTATATTAACATAAAAATAATAATACTTCAAGCATACTAACAAAGCAATTATGTCTTCTCAAAATAGCATGGCCAAAGAAAGTTATCCCTACAAAATCATATAGTCTGGCTACGCTCTATCTTCACTACACAAAGTATTTAAATCATGCACAAACCCGATGACAAGCCAAGCAATTGTTTCATACTCTAACTTTTTCAATCTTCACGCAATACATGAGCGTGAGCCATGGATATAGCACTATAGGTGGAATAGAATGGTGGTTGTCGAGAAGACAAAAAGGAGAAGATAGTCTCACATCAACTAGGCGTATCAACGGGCTATGGAGATGCCCATCAATAGATATCAATGTGAGTGAGTAGGGATTGCCATGCAACGGATGCACTAGAGTTATAAGTATATGAAAGCTCAAAAAGAAACTAAGTGGGTGTGCATCCAACTTGCTTGCTCATGAAGACCTAGGGCAATTTGAGGAAGCCCATCATTGGAATATACAAGCCAAGTTCTATAATGAAAGATTCCCACTAGTATATGAAAGTGATAACATGAGAGACTCTCTACTATGAAGATCATGGTGCTACTTTGAAGCACAAGTGTGGTAAAAGGATAGTAACATTGTCCCTTCTCTCTTCTTCTCTCATTTTTTATATATATTTTATTTTTATTTTTATATGGCCTTTCTTCTTTTTTTATTTGGGCTTCTTTGGCCTCTTTTTTTTCGTCCGGAGTCTCATCCCGACTTGTGGGGGAATCATAGTCTCCATCATTCTTTCCTCACTGGGACAATGCTCTAATGATGATGATCATCACACTTTTATTTTTCTTACAACTCAACAATTACAACTCGATACTTAGAACAAAATCTGACTCTATATGAATGCATCCGGCGGTGTACCGGGATATGCAATATGACAATGATGGAGTGTGTCATGATGAACTAGATGGTGGAAAGTTGCATGGCAATATATCTCAGAATGGCTATGGAAATGCCATAATAGGTAGGTATGGTGGCTGTTTTGAGGAAGGCATATGGTAGGTGTATGATACCGGCGAAAAGTGTGCGGTATTAGAGAGGCTAGCAAAGGTGGAAGGGTGAGAGTGCGTATGATCCATGGACTCAACATTAGTCATAAAGAACTCATATACTTATTGCAAAAATCTAGAAGTTATCAAAGCAAAGTATTACGCGCATGCTCCTAGGGGATAGATTGGTAGGAAAAGACCATCGCTCGTCCCCGACCGCCACTCATAAGGAAGACAATCAATAAATAAATCATGCTCCGACTTCATCACATAATGGTTCACCATACGTGCATGCTACGGGAATAACAAACTTTAACACAAGTATTCTTTAAATTCACAACTACTCAACTAGCATGACTTTAATATTATCACCTCCATATCTCAAAACAATTATCATGCTTCAATCTTTTCTTAGTATTCAACACACTCAAAAGAAAGTTTCACAAATCTTGAATACCAAGTATATTATTATTAGGAAAATTACCATGCTATTTAAGAGACTCCCAAATTAATTTAAGTGAAGCATGAGAGATCAATAGTTTCTTTAAAACATATCCACCACCGTGCTCTAAAAGATCTAAGTGAAGCACATAGAGCAAAATTATCTAGCTCGAAGGATATAAGTGAAGCACATAGAGCAAAATTATCTAGCTCAAAAGATATAAGTGAAGCACATAGAGAAAAAGTATCTAGCTCGAAGGATATAAGTGAAGCACATAGAGCAAAGTTATCTAGCTCAAAAGATATAAGTGAAGCACATAGAGCAAAATTATCTAGCTCAAAAGATATAAGTGAAGCACATAGAGTATTCTATCAAATTTTAATTCATGTATGGCTCTCTCAAAAGGTGTGTACAGCAAGGATGATTGTGGTATACTAGAAAAAAAGACACAAATAATACAAGACGCTCCAAGCAAAACACATATCATGTTGGTGAATAAAAATATAGCTCCAAGTAAATTACCGATGGAAGTGGACGAAAAGAGGGGATGCCTTCCGGGGCATCCCCAAGCTTTAAATTTTTGGTTTCCTTGGATTATCTTGGGGGTTCCATGGGCATCCCCAAGCTTAGGCTCTTGCCACTCCTTGTTCCATGATCCATCAAAAGAATTCACCCAAAACTTGAAAACTTCACAACACACAACTCAAAATAGAAAACTCGTGAGCTCCGTTAGCAAAAGAAAACAAAAGACCACTTCAAGGTACTGTAATGAACTCATTCTTTATTTATATTGGTGTTAAACCTACTGTATTCCAACTTCTCTATGGATTATAAACTATTTTACTAGCCATAGATTCATCAAAATAAGCAAACAACACGCGAAAAACAGAATCTGTCAAAAACAGAACAGTCTGTAGTAATCTGTAGCTAGCGCAAGATCTGGAACCCCAAAAATTCTAAAATAAAATTCTGGACGTGAGTAATTTATCTATTAATCATATGCAAAAAGAATTAACTAAATAGCACTCTTCAAATAAAAATGACAGCAGTTCTCGTGAGCCCTAAAGTTTCTGTTTTTTACAGCAAGTTCAACAAGACTTTCCCCAAGTCTTCCCAACGGTTCTACTTGGCACAAACACTAATTAAACATAAAAAACACAACCAAAACAGAGGCTAAATAATTTATTTATTACTAAACAGGATCAAAAATCAAGGAACAAAAATAAAATTGGGTTGCCTCCCAACAAGCGCTATCGTTTAACGCCCCTAGCTAGGCATAACAAGCAAGAATAGATCTAGGTATTGCCATCTTTGGTAGGCAATCCATAAGTGGCTCTCATGATAGTTTCATATGGTAATTTTATTTTCTTTCTTGGAAAGTGTTCCGTGCCCTTTTTAATGGTAATTGAAATCTAATATTCCCCTCCTTCATATCAATAATCGCACCAATCGTTTTAAGGAAAGGTCTGCCAAGAATAATAGGACATGAAGGATTGCAATCTATGTCAAGAACAATAAAATCTACGGGCACATAATTCCAATTTGCAGCAATAAGAACATCATTAATTCTTCCCATAGGTTTCTTTATAGTGGAATCCACAAGATGCAAGTTTAGAGAGCAATCATCAAAATTACGGAAATCTAGTAAATCACACAAAGTCTTGGGAATAGTAGAGACACTAGCACCCAAATCACACAAAGCATAAAACTCATGATCTTTAATTTTAATCTTAATAGTTGGTTCCCACTCATCATAGAGTTTTCTAGGGATAGAAACTTTCAACTCAAGTTTTTCTTCATAAGATTGCATCAAGGCATCAACAATATGTTCGGTAAAGGCTTTATTACGACTATAAGCATGTGGAGAATTTAGCATGAATTGCAACAAGGAAATACAATCAATCAAAGATCAATTTTCATAATTAAATTCCTTGAAATCCAATATAGTGGGTTTAGCAACATCTAGATTTTTATTTCTTTCCATCTCACTTTCATCAATTTCATCATTAAGATCTAAACACTCCAAATTTTTAGAACGCCTTCTAGGTAAAGGAAGATCATATTCAGTTTCATCAAGATTCATATTGCAAAACAAAGATTTAATTGGAGACACATCAATAACTTTTAGATCTTCATCATTACTTTCATAGGAATTGGAAGAACACGCTTTAATAAAAGCATCTTTGGAAGCACGCATCCTAGCGGTTCTTTCTTTACACTCATCAATTGAAATTCTCATGGCTTTTAGAGACTCATTAATATCATGCTTAGGTGGAATAGATCTAAGTTTCAAAGCATCAACATCAAGAGCAATTCTATCAACGTTCCTAGCCAAATCATCAATCTTAAGCAATTTTTCTTCACTCATAGCATTAAAATTCTTTTGCAAAGAAATAAATTCTTTAATATTAGATTCAAAATCAGAGGGCATCTTATTATAATTTCCATAAGAGTTGTTGTAGGAATTCCCATAATTATTAGAAGGATTACTATGATATGGCCTAGGTTTAAAATTCCCTCTATAAGCGTTGTTACCAAAATTAGTCCTACCAACAAAATTCACATCCATAGATTCATTGTTATTCTCAATCAAAGTAGACAAAGGCATATCATTAGGATCAGAAGAAACATTCTTAGTAGCAAATAATTTCATAAGTTCATCCATCTTTCCACTCAACACATTAATTTCTTCTATCGCATGCACTTTTTTTATTAGAAGTTCTTTCAGTATGCCATTGAGAATAATTAACCATAATATTATCTAGGAGTTTAGTAGCATATCCTAAAGTGATTTCCATAAAAGTGCCTCCCGCGGCCGAATCTGAAAGGTTTCTAGAAGCAAAATTCAATCCGGCATAAAATTTTTGTATAATCATCCACAAATTCAAACCATGAGTAGGGCAATTACGTATCATTAATTTCATTCTCTCCCAAGCTTGTGCAACATGTTCATGATCAAGTTGTTTAAAGTTCATTATATCGTTTCTAAGAGAGATGATCTTAGTGGGAGGAAAATACTTAGAGATAAAAGCATCTTTGCATTTGTTCCATGAATCAATACTATTCTTAGGCAAAGACGAAAACCAAGCTTTAGCACGATCTCTAAGCGAAAATGGAAATAGCTTCAATTTAATGACATCATTATTGACATCTTTTTTCTTTTGCATATCACATAAATCAATGAAGCTATTCAGATGAGTAGCGGCATCTTCACTAGGAAGGCCGGCGAATTGATCTTTCATAACAAGATTCAACAAAGCAGTATTAATTTCACAAGATTCAGCATCGGTAAGAGGAGCAATCGGAGTGCTAAGGAAATCATTATTACTGGTATTGGTGAAGTCACACAATTTGGTAGTATCTTGAGCCATCATGACAAACAAGCAATCTAACACACGAGCAAACCAAAAAGCAAGCGGACAAAAAGAGGCAAACAGAGAGGGAGGATAGAGAGAGAGGGAGAATAAAACGGCAAGGGTGAATTGGGGGGAGAGGAAAACGAGAGGCAAATGGAAAATGATGTAATGTGAGAGATAGGGATTGTGATGGGTACTTGGTATATTGACTTTTTGCGTAGACTCCCCGGCAACGGCGCCAGAAATCCTTCTTGATACGTCTTGAGCTTGCATTGGTTTTCCCCGAAGAGGAAGGGATGATGCAGCAGAGTAGCATAAGTATTTCCATCAGTTTTTGAGAACCAAGGTATCAATCCAGTAGGAGCCCACGCTCAAGTCCCTCGTACCTGCACAAAGCGATAGCTACTCGCAACCAACGCGATTAGGGGTTGTCAAGCCCTTCACGGTCACTTACGAGAGTGAGATCTGATAGATAGAATGTTTTTGGTATTTTTGATATAAAGATGCAAAGTAAAAAGTAAATAGCAAAACAATATAAAAGTGATGGAGATTGATATGATGAGAATAGACCCGGGGGCCATAGGTTTTACTAGTGGCTTCTCTCAAGAGCATAAGTATTCTACGGTGGGTGAAAAAATTACTGTTGAGTAATTGATAGAATTGCGCATACTTATGAGAATATCTAGGCATGATCATGTATATAGGCATCACGTCTGTGACAAGTAGATCGAAACGATTCTGCATCTACTACTATTACTCCACTCATCGACCACTATCCAGCATGCATCTAGAGTATTAAGTTAAAAAACAGAGTAACGCCTTAAGCAGGATGACATGATGTAGAGAGATAAATTCATGCAATATGAAATAAACCCCATCTTGTTATCCTCGATGGCAATGATACAATACGTACGTTCCTGCCCCTTCTGTCACTGGGTAAGGACACCGCAAGATCGAACCCAAATCTAAGCACTTCTCCCATGGCAAGAACTACCAATCTAGTTGGCCAAACCAAACGGATAATTCGAAGAGACTTGCAAAGATAACCAATCATACATAAAAGAATTCAGACAAGATTCAAATATTATTCATAGATAGACTTGATCATAAACCCACAATTCATCGGTCTCAATAAACACACCGCAAAAAGAAGATTACATCGAATAGATCTCCACAAGAGAAGGGGAGAACTTTGTATTGAGATTCAAAGAGAGAGAAGAAGCCATCTAGCTACTAACTATGGACCCGAAGGTCTGAGGTAAACTACTCACACTTCATCGCAGGGGCTATGATGATGTAGAAGCCCTCCGTGATGACGGCCCTCTTCCGGCGGAGCTCCGGAACAGGCCCCAAGATGGGATCTCGTGGATACAGAAATTTGCGGCGGTGGAATTAGGTTTTTGGCTCCTGTTTGGATCGTTTGGGGGTACATGTGTATATAGGAGGAAGGAGTACGTCGGTGGAGCACCGAGGGGCCCACGAGGCAGGGGGCGCGCCCTAGGGGGGCGCCCCCCATGCTCCTGACCTCCTCTTTGATCCCTTGCAGTAGGGTCCAAGTCTCCTGGATCACGTTCGGTGAGAAAATCACGTTTCCGAAGATTTTATTCCGTTTGGACTCTGTTTGATATTCCGTTTATCCGAAACACTGAAATAGGCAAAAAAACAGCAATTCAGGGCTGGACCTCCGGTTAATAGGTTAGTCCCAAAAATAATATAAAAGTGGAAAATTAAGCCCAATATAGTCCAAAACAGTAGATAATATAGCATGGAGCAATCAAAAATTATAGATACGTTGGAGACGTATCACGAGGCACGTCCTCGAGATCCGTAGATTGATCTGGTATGTCCTACTTTATTGTTCAGGTTTTGCCGAAGGTCATTTGTATGGCCGTTGGCTAATTTACCCCTACCTGTGCGATGAGGCGGGGCGGGCTGGTGTTCGGCGTGAGGTGTCATTTTGTCCCGACCACATGGTGGTCGGTCAGCCGCATTGTATGATGGTGGTATGTATTCTGGCACCTCCTCATCAAACTGAGGTAGCAATTTGCGCTTTGGGTAACTTTTGGTTGGGTGCTTGAGGTCGTATTCTTCGGCTACTAGGACATCGGTCCATTTATCATTGAGCAGATCTTGATCAGCTTGAAGCTACTGCTTTTTCTTTTTCAGGCTCCTTGAAGTGGCTATGAGCTGGCGCTTGAAGCGCTCCTGCTCAAGAGGTTCCTCAGGCACGATGAAATCGTCGGTGCCGAGGCTCACCTCATCCTCGGAGAGCGGAAGATAACTTTCGTTCTCTGAGTCTTCGTGCGTGGCCTGTTTACCAAGGCTAACCTGCCCATATTCCCGTTCATCTTTTTCATTAGCTGTTTCAACGGGGTCTTTGTTGTCTTCGGCACCTTCTGGAGTATTATCTTCTCCTATGCCAGTGTTGCTGTCTTTACTGCGGCATGACTTAGAGTGGCGCCGCTAACGCCGACGCTTGGATTGTATTTCAGAAAGTTTATCCTCATCTGGATCTTCCTTGTCATCGTCGTTGTTCTCCTTTGGTGCATCCACCATGTATACATCATACGACGAAGTGGCCATCCTGCGTCCGGTGAATGGTGGGTTCTGGGCCTCTTGTTCTCCGGCATCGTCGTCCATACCGTCGATGTCCTCGGAGTCGTAATCAAGTGTGTCAGTTAAATCTTCGACCGTGGCTATAAAGTGGGTGGCGGGTGGGGAGCAAAATTCTCCATTGTTAGCCCCTAGTTTGAACCGGATATAGTTCGGTTGTGAGTCCTCCACCAAGGACAGATTTTTTTAATGACTTTAGCATGTCGCCCAAAGGCGAGTGCTAGAAGATGTCTGCGGTGTTAAGTTCGAAGATCGATAAACGATCAAGTTCGGCGTCTGCGAGCTCACATGATTCGGAACTTACGGCCGGAAATGAGTTCGGAGTTCCGGTGGCACAGGTATCCTGTGAGATCAAGTCTATGTGTGGCTCCAACACCGAGGAATCTGTGGCCTCCGTGGCGGGGTTGAGCTTCCCGTCCTTGGATGGCGCAGCCTGCTCCGGATCTAAGGCCAGAGCAGTTATGGGAGCTGTCTCCTGGATGCAGTCCGATGACAGATTTAGGTCATGTCCCTCGAGGTGGCCAGGAGTGGTAGCCGCGGTCTCGAATCCTGCAAAGATCAAGTCCCCATGGAAGTGCGCGACGTAGCTCAAGCTCCCAAATCTGACCTGATGGCCAGGGGCGTAGCTTTCGACCTGCTCCAGATGGCCAAGCGAGTTGGCCCGCAGAGCGAAACCGCCGAACATGAAAATCTGTCCGGGGAGGAAAACTCCCCCTTGGGTAGCATCGTTGCGGATGGTTGAAGGAGCCATCGAACCTCTTGATGATGGCACAGTGGAACTCTCAATGAAAGCACCAATGTCGGTGTCAAAACCGGCAGATCTCGGGTAGGGGGTCCCGAACTGTGCGTCTAAGGTCGATGGTAACAAGAGACAGGGGACACAATGTTTTACCCAGGTTTGGGCCCTCTCTATGAAGGTAATACCCTACGTCCTAATTGATTTATCTTGAGGAATATGAGTATTACAAGAGTTGATCTACCACGAGATCGTAATGGCTAAACCCTAGGGGTCTAGCTTGTATGGCTATGATAATGTATCTCCTCCGGACTAAGTCCTCCGGTTTATATAGACATCGGGAGGATCTAGGGTTACACAAGGTCGGTTACAAAGAAAGGAATCTACATATTTAGTCGCTAAGTTTGCCTTCCATGCCAAGGAGAGTCCCATCCGGACACGGGCGTAGTCTTTGGTCTTCGTATCTTCACAGCCCATCAGTCCGGCCCATGACTAACAGGCCGGACGCCCGAGGACCCCTTAGTCCAGGACTCCCTCAGTCGGCCCTCATAGGACGCGCCCAAAGTGTGGAGTCCTACTAGGACTCCCTAGTCCAAGTAGGATTCCACCTCCTACATGGGATAGGAAAAAGGGAAGGGAGAAGGAGAAGGAAGGAAGGGGCGCCCCCTTTCCCTAGTCCAATTCGGACCAGTCCATGAGGAAGGGGCGTGGCCACCCTTGAGGCCTTTCTCTCCTTTCATGTATGGCCCATTAAGGCCCAATACGAACTCCCATAACTCTCCAGTACTCCGAAAAATACCTGAATCACTCGGAACCTTTCCGATGTCCGAATATAGCCTTCCAATATATTGATCTTTACGTCTCGACCATTTCGAGACTCCTCGTCATGTCCACTATCTCATCCGGAACTCCGAACAAACTTAGGTCATCAAATCACATAACTCGTAATACAAATCATCACAGAATGTTAAGCGTGCGGACCCTACGGGTTCGAGAACTATCTAGACATGACCGAGACACATATCCGGTCAATAACCAATAGCGGAACCTGGATGCTCATATTGGCTCCTACATATCCTACGAAGATCTTTATTTGTCAAACCGCATAACAACATACGGTGTTCCCTTTGTCATCGGTATGTTATTTGCCCGAGATTCTATTGTCGGTATCTCAACACCTAATTCAATCTCGTTATCAACAAGTCTCTTTACTCGTTCCGTAATGCAACATCCCGTAACTAACTCATTAGTGACATTGCTTGCAAGGCTTATAGTGATGTGCATTACCGAGAGGGCTCAGAGATACCTCTCCGACAATCGGAGTGAAAAATCCTAATCTTGATCTATGCCAACTCAATAAACACCATCGGATACACATGTAGAGCACCTTTTTAATCACCCAGTTACGTTGTGATGTTTAGTAGCACACAAAGTGTTCCTCTGGCATTCGGGAGTTGCATGATCTCATAGTCATAGGAACATGTATAAGTTATGGAGAAAGCAATAGCAACAAACTAAACGATCATCGTGCTAAGCTAACGGTTGGGTCAAGTACATCACATCATTATCTAATGATGTGATCTCGTTAACCAAATGACAACTCATGTATATGGTTAGGAAACATAACCATCATTGATTCAACGAGCTAGTGAAGTAGAGGCATACTAGTGACATTCTGTTTGTCTATGTATTCACGCATGTACTAAGTTTTCGGTTAATACAATTCTAGAATGAATAATAAACATTTATCATGATATAAGGAAATATAAATAAAAACTTTATTATTGCCTCTAGGGCATATTTCCTTCAGTCTCCCACTTGCACTAGAGTAAATAATCTAGTTCACATCATCATGTGATTTAACACCAATAGTTCACATCTTTATGTGATTAGTTCACATCTCCATGTGACCAACACCCAAAGGGTTTACTAGAGTCAACAATCTAGTTCACACCGCTATGTGATTAACACCCAAAGAAAAATTATGCTCATGATCTTCACTTATATTTGTTTGAGCTTATCAAAAGCAACATATGAAAATTAGTTCCAAAGTGATAGATATCCAAGAAGGATATAATAAAAGCTTTCATGAAGATAATTGGACAAAATAAACTTGATTCTTAGTAATAGTTTTGAGATATGATGATGTGATATGTGAGTTATGTTGATGAGTAATTATGCTTTAGTAAGAATATTGCTGTTAAGGTTTGTGGTTCCCTATGCAAGCACGAAAGTCCATAATTACACAATGAAATTATATCCTACTTGTGGTGCATTATTCGGTGTTAGTTATGCTTAATGCTCACTTATGGGATTATTAGTTTCTTGGTTGGTCGCTTCTCAATCTTTTGCTAGCCTTCATTTTGCACTAAGTATGATCACTACTTGTGCATCCAAAAACCTTTAAACCAGTTTTGCCACATGAGTCCACTATATCTACCTATATGCGGTATTCTTTTGCCGTTCGAAGCAAATTTGTATGTGCCATCTCTAATTTTCAAAATAAACTTCTCTTTTGTGTGTTCGTTTCGCTCGCGGAGCGGTGAGGGGTGGATAATATTTTCCATGCTAGATGTGTTATTCTCACAATGAGTGTTTATTCACTTGTCATCGCACGAGAGTAAGGCAAAGGTGTTAGGGATGCCCTGTCCCGAAATGAAAAATGAATTTAATTTATGTTGTCAAATAATAAATTCCTTGAAAAGTGTTGGTATGGAAGGCACCCGTGGATACGGTAAGCCATGGAAAGTGAAAGTATGGTGTAAAAA